>NW_027361908.1:30665000-30827500 GCF_039654945.1 Dendrobates tinctorius
GTAGAACTCTATGAAATATAAATATATGTGTCTCAATGACATGTGTGTATATATATATATGTGTGTGTATTTTATGTGTCTACAAATATTCTTTCTATTCGATAATAAACAGGTCAGTGTGATTATACAGTATAGTGCACTGAATTGCCGGCTTTTGTTAAAGGACACCGATGCGTATTTCTCGCAAGTCACACATCTGGTCCATGTCTAATCCGCTGTTTTCTCGCCTCCATAGACTTGCATTAGCGTTTTGCGGGCGTAATAGGGTGACAATCGCAGCATGCTGCGATTTTCTCAGCCCGTATCATATGGCCGAGTGAAAAAAAAAAAAAATCGGCTGATGGGAGCTGCCCCATAGATTAACATTGGTCCACGTGCTACGCGATTTTTTTTCTCACATAGCACTCATCCGTATTTCTCGCTAGTGTGACTCCGGACTAAATGAAAAGATCCAGTGGAAGGTCCTCTTAAAGCGTAGCTACCCATAGGGGGCACCAACATGACAGCTTTCTTCCAATTATTCCATGAGGAGGAGAGCTCATTTAATTACGGAGAACAGAGATCTTTAAAGTTTTAGTAACATACAAAAAGCCCCATAAGTTAGAGCTTAGTGGGATCCAAATCAATGCCATAAATTACTGAGATAATGGCTCGTGAGAGCTGCTGGCCTATAATTAATAATTACCCTTTGTAGTCCATGAAGGTGTTAATGCAAACTCTGTTTGTGGTGTCCCAGATTCGCACCGTCTTATCATCACTGCATGAAGCGATTAGTCTTCCATCTGGGGAGAATCTGTAATGAAGAAAGATTAGAGAACCCTAGAGAGGATGCGGATGAGAGAAATTACTTAAATTGTCTAAATAACCAACAAATACGGAAATCAGCGTGAAAGCATTGACACTGAACAGCAGGAAAGCAGCGCTAATACCGTATGGAAGACACAAAGAGGAGGAGGTCACAGCGGAGGACGCCACCGGCCAGTGACGCCATACACAAAGCAAGAATCCATTAGAGATCAGAGGGCTGCGTGATAATGAAAAGCTTAGACTAGTTATCAGAGCGTCACGTGACATGTCCCCAGCCTGCAACCGCCGCCCGCTGGTGGGATTAGGACATTTGTCACGATCACTAGGCTCCGACACCAGGGATCCCACTGATCCTATAAAAGACCCCTGTGTCAGTGCAGTGGTACTGTGCATGCTCAGCCACCACTGCATTCACTTCTATGGGACTGCTCTTATCAGACAAGACTGTGCTGAATGTGTGTTTGCAAGTCGTTTAGATAAGATACTGCTTCCCATCCATCAATCGGCACAATTCGATTTGTCATAACGTCGTTCACACATTTTGAATAAAAAGTAATTTTACAAACATCTGCCCTCCAACATGAAATGGCTTTATCCTGGGAAGAATGGGGAACATTTTATTAGACTGGAGTAAAATGCTATAAACGTATTTGACTTATTTGCAGCTTGTTCCGATTTTCAGAAAAACAACTTGATTCATACATGCAAATTCGGATGCTTGGTGCACCCTTGGTGTGGCCGAGGACCTCAGTGCACCATTCCGCCCCTTTGGTTTTGCATACCTCAGGCTCTCTTCTGATTGACAGTGACGGCATTCCCCATCCAGTGCTCTCGTCAGCTCAAAATCACCCTCTCTCCACTACTCTACTGGTGTAGAGGGGCAACAAGCAACATCAAGAGAACAATCTGTGATCAGAACAATCCCTTTAAGTTGGGGAAAAAGCTCAAGTGCTGGAGACATATTTTTCCAGTGATCGGTGAAGGCACCAGCGTTTATCACATATGGATAGCATATTGTATAATTTTACACACCACTTTTAAAGAGGTTGTCCAGGACCATTAACTTACAGAATTTGGATTCATTCGCAAGTTAACAGCGTTTTAAAGTTATGCGGCCGACGCACTGAATGCCTGGCTACCGGAAGGAAATGAGCTTTATTCCACCTTGGGCCTTCAGTCATAGAGGGGCGGCCAGCATGGCACTGAAAGTCGGCTCAGCAGTGTATCAGAGCAGAGCCGACTTTCAGTCATTGTTGAGTGGTTACAGTCGTTGCTCAGTATGTACTGAGGCCACACCTCTATGACTGAAAGCCGGACTCATTTCCTCCTGGCAGCTGTGCTTTCACTGTGGCAGCAATACTGTTGTAGAACACCATTACGTGCAGATTGTCCCTATATCTGCATAGTTCTCGGGAGCACATGCTCAGGTCCTACAGAAGTGAACAGATTTTGAGCTGCAGGTCTCAACATGGCGTACACTAGGCAATTCCCAGTGCGAACAGGTTATCGCGGAGGTGCCCAGAGTCCGAAAACCACTGCTTCGGTAATTATAACCTGTTCCAGGGATAGGTCAGCATTTTAAATTTCTTGATATTCCGTGTTTAATGCTTGTGAGGTAGCGCTGTCATTCAAGGTTGGGGGACACTCGTTTGGCAGCAAATAAATCACATCCGGTACGGGTTTTTCATAAAACCATATCAGTCCGTGAGGTTTATTATTCAGCATAAACCAAAGGGAGCACCACAAAGTTCACATCAGCATAGCGTCCATTATAGAGGCTATTCAGCCTCAACATTATCTCACCCGTCAGGGTTCCTTATGCGGCTTCACCATCGCATACGTTAGTTCCCTCCAGGGAGCTCTCAGGCACACATCGCCAATGCTCACACAGCCGCTCCACAGGCTGTTAGCCAGGAGATCCTTCTCCTCACGGGACCTTCCAAACTGGACCAATCAGGTCCCAGCATTCACTCCTGTGACCTACCCTGGCCACCATATATAGTCCGTAGCCACGCCCACCGGGTCACATGGCTATGACCTCATCACAGGTCCTTCACATGCTCACATATCCTTTTACTATAGACGTTTTCAGACACACCCCTGGGTGGATTTGTAGGTAACCAGAACCCGCCCATCTCTCTAGTTACCTGAAGACTTCTCCCTTACACTTAGAAACTACACCTCAGCAATGATATTGCTGATCACACATACACAAGTCTCCATCTCAAAGCCACCCACTTTGAGATACATAACTATCCTTCAGGATTCTGCCACTCATCCGATCTCTTGGGACATCCACACAGTGCCCCCTAGTGGACACAGTGGTCATTACACCACATGCTGAAGACTTTGCATTTGGGCCAAGAAAAGACAAAGATTTAGATTTCTTTGCTGACAGAATTTGAACAGGCCGAATCTTGAGACACTGCGTAACTACATACCTTGCACATCGAACCCAATTTGTATGCTGGGTAAGTGAGAAAAGAAACCGCTGATGATGGACGCTCCACGCTTTTATGGACTTGTCATCAGATGCAGTGATAATCCAGTGGCCGTCATTTGAAAAGTCAACACTTCGCACTGCAGCGGTGTGCGCTTTAAATATGGTTGACTCCCCTTTGCTGAAATAATAAAATTAAACCTAAATATACAAACACATGCAAACATGCTGACATTGCTTAGAACATAATTGTACTTTTTCATAAAACCTGTATAATAGCATGGACTTACTACTCTCTTCCTCCCTAATAAAAATAATTTTATTTCTGTAGCGCCATCATACTCCGCAGCACTTTACATGTCAGAGGGGACTTGTACAGACAATAAAGACATTAAATAGTAACACAGGACATACCAAGAGACCGGAGGGCCCTGCTCACAAGCTATAATCCATAAAGAAATAGGGGAGACACAGAAGGTAAATGGTAAAAACTGCTTATATTGTACGGTCCAGACATCATAAATCGGGTGTTCACATAACTCTGCATGAACCGGTCACCAGCCGGTATGTGTACAGTACAGACACAGAGGGCTATCAAGTGTCTGGATGCTGTGTCCTGATTTTGAAGAAAATTTTGTATCGGCAAAACGAAGATAACTACTGAAGTAATAGGCCAGTCTAAGGAAATGCGATTTTAGGCCACGCTTAAAACTGTGGGCATTGGGAATTAATTGAATTGTCCTGGCTAGTGTATTCCAGAGAATTAGAGCAGCACGCGAGAAATCCTGGAGATGGAGATTCAGATTATGGAGGACGTTGATCTTAGGTCATTAGCAGAACGGAAGGCATGGGTAGGGTGGTAGACGGAGATGAAGGAGGAGATGTAAGGTGGTGCTAAAGCATGGAGAGCTTTGTGGGCGAGAGTGAGAAGTTTTGCATTGCACTCTGTAGTAGATGGGCAACCTGTGCAATGACTGGAACAGAGTAGAGGCATCAGTGTAGTGGTTGGAAAGGAAAATGGTCCGAACAATGCGTATAATTGGTTGTCATAGAGATGGTACTGAAAACCGAATCTACGGAAGGTTTGTCTAATGGGGCAGTGTATAAGGAGAAGAGAAGGGGACCTAGGACTGATCCTCGAAGAACCCCGACAATAAGGGGGAGAGGAGAGGAAGAGGAACCATCAAAATATACAGTGAAGCAGTTGTCAGAGAAGTAGGAGGAGAACTGGAAGAGAGCAGTATCTTAGGCCGAGACGTGGAACATAGTGAGGAGGAGCTGGTGATCCAGAGTGCCAAATGCTGCAGATACAGTAGATCCAGGAGAATCAGCAGCGAGTGGTGACCATCAGATTTATCTGTTAGATCATAAGAGACTTTAGCGAAAGCAGTTTCAGTAGAGTGTAACGAGTGGAAACCAGATTGTAAAGGGTCAAGAAGATTGATCTGAAAGATAGCAGATTAGATGGGAGTGAATCAAGTGTTCCAGGAGTTTAGAGAAGAAGTGAAGATTAGAGACAGGTCTGTAGTCTGTAAGTTGTATATTTTAAGCATAAACTTATAATTGATGAAATGTTCGGTCAGATTGGATTTTCTACACAAATTTTCAGCGCACCTGGATCACCACTGGAGAAAACATGTTTGCAGCATGTGGCAGGGTTGTCACCATCTGTGCAGAGGTATGAGGTGCAGCTTCATCCAGAGCACTCTGCAATGTATCATTATAATGTTTCAGTGCAAAGTCAGGACATGAGAGTGAGAAGACTGGGGACAATGAGGACTACAAATTCTTCATAAGATTTCACAATTTGAAACGACTTCTGGTGCATATGCCAGTGTAATATGTCCAGGGACTGTCCCAATCTCATACTCTTTAACTTGTCATCCATTCTTTTGGAGTAGGTTGCTCCCCCTTATCAGCATTCTGCCAGCACTATAAGAGTTGGAACTTCCTTTCCCTTGCTTCCCAACAAACACTTCTCCTGCACTGTCCAATGATATACCTGCCCTGTACTAAAGGCCGGCCCCTCAGTTATTTCTGTATAAAGTTTGACAGACAGGAGAGCAGGAGCAGAGAGACAAGGACCCACCTCCTGTAATCTGTCTCCACTGCTACAGACACATTACGCGTACATGTGATAATAGGCAATGGGCAGCAGGTCAGAAACATGGGAGAGACTTAGTAAAATGCACTTTGGAAACATATATTTGGAGGCAAAACATAATTTTTGAATAAGATGATTTGAAAATTGCATATTCATTACATTATCTTTCAATTAATATCAATTTTGCTGAAAGCACAGTGACCATTTCACAAAGGAGACAGGGAGGAGCAAAGGGATGGACAAAGAATTGAAACTTGTACAGTGTTTTTTTATTTAATGTAAGTTCCATCCTCTAGAAAACTTAAAGGAGCTTTCCCACAAAACAAAATACATTTTAAGTATCAGATCTTGAAATAAAAATAAGTTGCTCCCTGATGAAGCTTCAGGTGTATACTGATACTCTCTTTCACTTCCTCCCCTGCCCAGGAGCTGTAGTATGATCAGACCCTGCACAGTCAGACACGGCCATTACACAGTACACAGCAGGGGCACATTTATAAGATTATCTCAGCACAGGGATATTTTTTTTAACACATCCAATTGTGGAACTTATTTTTATTATACTACCGACACAATGAAAATGAGTGCAAAAAGTCTCATAAAATCAACATCCTTAATAAATAGAAAGATAAAAATTAATAACATGCAAAGAAAAAGTCATAATATACCTAAAATTTGGTCCAGTACACACCTAATGTATGAGATAGTGCCTGGTAACTAAATAGATGTGAATACAGGTGTGGAAATATAATGAAATCCCTAGTCTTAAAGGCTAAATGCCAAAACAGCCCATAGACAGAATGGGGTCACAGCTGATGCTTCTTGTGAGGTAAAACATTTCACTGTCCGTTTTTAAACAATATTTTTCCTCATGGAAAGAATCCGCTGTGATGTCCTGTCTGTATATCTTTTGCATCCTCCCCTGCCCAGGAGCTGTGGTATGATTAGACCATGTTCCTGCACGGTCAGGCACGGCCATTACTCAGTACACAGCAGGAGCACATTTATAAGATTATCTCAGCACAGGGACATTTTTTTTTTAAACATACTCAATCTTGGAAATTATTATTCCAACATCTGTTGATTAAAATCAACTTTAAAATTAAATGTGTTCGTGGGAAAACCCCTTTAAGGTAACATTATTGCATTACCAAATTTACCCTAAAAATTCTATTTACAGCTCTTGAATGGCAAACCTATAAAATTGTAAGTAAAGCTAAATAAAACCATTGGAAGAATTCTCAGATTTCTTCCCATAGGTATAATGGAAGAGCCATTACAATTAGACTGGAAAAGTACTTATGAACTGTGTGATATAGTATAGCAGAGTATACAAGCCCAGTGAATATATTACTACAATAACAGAAAAGTTAAAAAAAAAAAAAAAAAAAAAAACACAAAATACCATTTATTCTGCATTTCTATCCAAGACTTACATGTTAGGGGTCCAGAGTCTAACTGTCCTGTCCTTAGCAGCAGACGCCAGCACATGTCCAGTAGGAGAAAACTGAACACTGGTCACAACCTCTCGGTGCCCTATAAATCGGAAAGCCCGCGACTGAGGCTTGAAATTCCAGACCATGACACATGCATCTGCAGCGGAGGACGCTGGAAATATATGGAAGTATGGCATGAGAAAACAAGTCTTTATATTGTACAAATTCAAGATAAAAAAAAATCTTATTTTCAAGAGGAATATAGCCATGTCTAAGGGCTACATGGTGAGATATGTCTAAGCAAGTCATAGATCACATGGATGCCTCCAGAAACGGCCAAGTTTTATGGGCAAAACAGGTGCCCGATCTTTTTCCTTTTATTTTTCAGGATATAATAAAATGGTCACAGTCGTTTAAGCAAACTCAGCATAAATCATTAATACAAGCGGCTTTAAGAAACTCTAATGTATCTTCGCAGAGAAAGATGAGTCTATCTCTACTTAATAGCCATTTCTTCTTTGACCCCACTGCCTTCTAAACAGCTTAAAATCAGTCTTGGTCAAAAAGATGGACTGCAAGCTCACTGAAGTATCAGGTTACAGTCCTATTAGACGTCATGAAGAGAAGACGTGGAAGAGCGAGAAGCAGAAAGAAGCACTGAGACTGGCAGAAAAACAGATCACACTGAAGCTTCTAGCAGGTGAGCAGTGTCTGCAGCTACACTGCTCAGTACTGCTGTTCTCCAAGCTGCTGCCTCTGTGTTATAGAAAAAGAAAAACAGGAATCCATATCTCTCTGCGAGTGCTGTGTATGGGAGACATCATCGCAGAAAGTCTCATCCCCTAGCTCAAAGACAACTGAATACTGGAGAGGAGCCTGCAAAAGGGAAACTGGTGAAAAATGCAGACAAGTCATAATATGCCAGAAGTTGCGTTATCCTTCATATAAACAGCTTGAAATGACTGCTAAATTATATGCCATCTTGTACGACAACCCAGACTTTTGCTAGTTGTCGGTCAAAGCTGTGTGCATTTTTTAAAGAATAATAAAATTCATATCTAAAAAATTACTTCTATGTAATATAGACTCACTGGAAACACAAGTGGTTGTTAGGCCGGTTTCACATTTGCGCTTTATAGCGCAGCGACGGCCTGCGCACGGCTGCCGCTAAGCCCCACCCCCTGCCGGCTCCCTGCCCACCCCATTCGGTCATTGGTGCCTACTAGCGCACACGGCCGCCGCTAAGCCCTGCTCCCTGCCCGCCCCTTCCGGTCATCGCCGCCTACTAGCGCACATGGGCGCTTGTGATCTGCGCACCCTATCTTTAGCATAGGGTGCGCAGATCGTGCGCTGGCCATGCGCTAGTAGGATTTTAGTGTGCGCTGCGCACTTTTGAAGGTGCGCCGTGCGCGCCGAAATGCAACATGCTGCGTTCGGCACACACGGGCGCACCTTCAAAAGTGCGCAGCGCACGGCAAAATCCTGCTAGCGCACAGCCATCGCACGATTTGCGCACCCTATGCTAAAGATAGGGTGCGCAGATCACAAGCGTCCATGTGCACTAGTAGGCGGCGATGACCGGTAGGGGAGGGCAGGGAGCGGGGCTTAGCGGCGGCCGTGCGCAGGCCGTCGCTGCGCTATAAAGCGCAAATGTGAAACCGGCCTTACCCACATGTATTTATATAACACAATTTTCATGTGTTTAAAAGAAGCTTCACCAGAAAAAAATAACAGGGACCCCTAACTATCATCGCAACAGGGTTCATCCCGTGTGAATGGAGCCCCAGTTTAGAATGCATTCTACTTAAAATAAATGGTACTGACGGAAAGACCTGAGCATTGTACTTGTGAGATGGGGCCTTGTGGAATCAGTCACTTAAAAATATAACTATTATAAGTGACGATTCTGGGAACACTCCCCTTTAACCCCTTTGTGACGGAGCCCTTTTTCATTTTTGCGTTTCTGTTTTTCGCTCCCCTTCTTCCCAGAGCCATCGTTTCTTTAGTCAGAGTTTGACAGCGGCATTTAACGGGTTAATAGCGGCGGATAGATCGCGATTCCACCCGCGGCTGTTGCAGGCACATGTCAGCTGTTCAAAACAGCTGACATGTTCTGGGAAAGATGTGGGCTCTGCACCGGAGGCCACATCAAAGTCCGACATCGGCGTACTATTACGCCTGATGTCGGAAAGGGAGAGAATCCTGCGAGTAACAACCCCCAAGAAAATATTATAAAAAAATAGTACTAAATAAAAAAAAAAAATCTATGTATTTGAAACAGTATGGCGGATTTTAAAAAAAATAAAACAGAACACAGGCCATTTTCAACCTGGTGACAGTTGTGCTTTGTGGGGACAATCTGCAATAACTATAAAAGAACACAAACTGTTAGAAAATGGCAGAAAATGTGTTAAAAACAATTAAGCGAGAAGTCAGTTTTCCTCCTGCACAATATTAAAGGTCACAAGCATTAAAGATGGCTAAAGATCCGTTTATCCGAATATCATTCCATTTATAAAGTGCTACCATATTCCAAAGCACAACTCACGGTGAATATAAATACGGTGCACCCAATCAGGATGGTCCAACTCGCTGGGGTCCAACATCCAGCACCACCCCCGATCAGCCGTTTGCCTAAGTAGATGCTGGATGGAAACACTTTACAAAGGGAGCTGATGAGCACAGAAACATTCAAGATGTAGGTGCTGCAGCCGGCTACTGTAGCAGTATCAAGCCACTACTCATTGAATGGCGCTGCAGTCAGCAGCTCACTCAAAGGGTTTACATAAGGCTTGAGCAAATAACAGCTGATCAAGGCGATGCACCAGCGATCCTGACCGCGTCATACCGTTGGTCGGGATCAACGGTATGACGCGGTCAGGATCGCTGGTGCATCGCTAGGTGGTCACTAGTGAGCTGCCACACAGGCAGATCTCACCAGCGACATCGCTGGGGACGGGGATCGCTACTTACCTGTCAGACGAGGCGATCCTGACGTCCTCCCGCCCGCGTCCACGCGTCGCTCATCTCTCCACAGGAAGCGCCGCAGGAAGTGGCATACGAGGAATGATCCAGGAGCTTCTCGCGCGACCAGCGATAACCAGCGGGGGAGCCGGTCGGAGGTAAGTATCACATGCAGCGATATCTCTAGCAATATCGCTGCAACGTCACAAAATCGGTGACTTTACAGCGATATTGCTAGCGATATCGCAGTGTGTAACTGGGGCTTTACTGATCTGCGATGACTTAGTCTGCAAGTAGTTCATCAATACCTATGACCAGACAACTCCTTTAAGAGTGCATGTAATTTTCAGAATAAGCAGTCATGGAATAACACTTTTTCTTCCCATTATATGACTTGTATCCTGCAAGGTTCACCAGATTTCCCATCTGTGGGCTCTCTCTAATATTCAGTTTTTTCTGAGCTAGTGGGAGGAGAATAGTTACTATGTCTCCTACACAGCACTCACAGTGATGGATTTCTTCTCTTCATCACGTATACACAAGAAGCAAGGTGGAGGACATTATAGAAAAGTACTGAGCTGTGTGGCTGTGATTCAAGCACTGAATGGGATGAAACAGTTGCTTGTAGCTGCAGCTTAAATTGCTTGTCTCTCAGTATGCTGGGTGCTTCTCACGCCTCCTCCATCCTCTCCATTGATTATAATGGGTGGTGTAACCTGAAATTTCACTACGCCGCCATTCTATATTGAATGATACATTGAGGAGACATTGGGAGCATTGAGAAGAAGTTATTGCGATAACCGATGAACCATTTATCACTTATAAGAATGTATTTTTCAGTGCTCACTACTGCTAAGCTTTATTATCAAACAGATAACTAGAATTGCTGACAAAGATGTAAACTTACCTTAAAAGGTTTCCTAAAGTTCTTAAACAATAAGAATTGCAAAGTGCTTGTAAAAATAAGAAACTCTGCAGTTTACCTCCCACTAACCCCTTTCTGACAGCTGACTTACTATCCCGTCCATGTGTCCTGGGACTTACTGCCCATGGACGGGATAGTATGTCATGGTCGATCAGCCACGCTCACAGGGGATGTGCAGCCGATCGCGGCCGAGTGTCAACGGATTCTCACAGCTGACACCCGGCACTAAGCGGTCACAGACCGCTCCCAGCACTTTATCCCCCGAAACACTGTGATCAAACATGATCACAGCATTCCGGAGCCGAAACAGGGGCTAACAGCCCCTCTGCCTTTAGATTGGAGACCCCGTGGCGTGCTATCGTAACCCGAAGTCCCCATGACGACATCCGGGTCTCCAGAGTTGAGAGACTTCTTGTCATGCGCAGTGCATGATCAGGAAGTCTCTTAGTGTCAATGCACTGAGTGCAGCGCTGACAGCTTCTATATCATGCAGATGCTGCTTCATCTGCATGCCATATAAGCGATCAGCCTGCAAAAAATGATTGTCCCATATTAGGACTAAGTGTAAAATTTAGAATTAAATTAAAAAATTAAATAATTGTAAAAATATTTTAAAAAAAACAATATTTATTCTAACAATAAATAAATATTTGAATAAAAAATCTAAACAATAAAAGTACACATATTTAGTATTGCCGCGTCTGTAACGACACGACCTATAAAACTTTCCCATTATTTAACCCCTTTAGAGGACACCATAAAAAACCAAGGCAAAAAAACAATGCTTTATCATCATACCGCAGAACAAAAAGTGGAATAACACAGATATAAATAAACATGGTACCGCTGAAAACATCATCTTGTCCCGCAAAAAAACAAGCTGTCACACAGTGTCATCAGCGAAAAAATAAAAAAGTTATAGCTCTCAGAATAAAGCGATGCAAAAATAAGTATTTTGTATATTAAATAATAAAAAATCAAGAATAAAATTGCACCTGCGCTGACTGACTATATCCTGCAATGACCACCTAAGTAGGTCATGAATGATTGCTGTACTTACTTCCTGTGTACTGTGGGGCTGCAGATGAATCCAGCATGTGCCATGTGTAAAAATGGCTGTACCCCGATGGAAACCAGAGACGCAACACCAAGGAGGCGTCCCTCCTGTAGACGGTGGTGTGGGAGCGTCCCTTCAGCTGTCAGCCGCTGGACACGCTGAAAAAGATGGCGGCGCGCTCCGGCCGAGAGGCGCCGCCGGCGTGCAGCGGCAAGGAGGAAGAAGAACCAGGTGACGTCACCGGGAAAAAAGGGAAGGGGGCGCGTGCAGGCCAAACTAGAAGCCAACGCGTTTCTAAGGTCTGCGGACCTTCTTCATCAGGGCCCTGATGAAAATTGTGCTGATGTAAAGTAAACATGTGGGAAATGTTACTTATTAAGTATTTTGTATGACCTATCTTTGTGATTTAAGGGCATAAAAATTCAAAGTTGAATAATTGCAAAATTTTCAAAATTTTCGCCAAATTTCCATTTTTTTCAAAAATAAACGCAAGTCATATCAAAGAAATTTTACCACAATCATGAAGTACAATATGTCACGAGTAAACTATGTCAGAATCACCAGGAATAAAATTCTTTATATTTTCAAGAATGGAAGGGTTTTTAATTTTAGAGTTAATAACTTTTTGGTAAAAGGCTAAGAATGGGCATAAAAAAGTAATACTTACCTTCTCTGATTGGCTGCTGCAGCTCTGTAGCCTCAGTATTGTACGTAAAGACCGATAAGAAAGTGAGCAACCTCAGAATGGGAGATCGGGGAGAGCTTTTTAGCGCTTTCTTTGTTTTAGATTTTTTCTCCAACTTTGAGAAAAAATTGCTTACCCATCAGACAAAAACTTGCCGGAAACAAAAACAATTTATGAGATAATTACCAAGTTGTTTATTGTCCGGACTGAAGTCAACACAAGTGATGGCATCTTTATGACCTTTGAAGTGGCGCTTCAGGACCGGATCTTCCTGTTCAAACAAAATTCCCTCATCAATCAATTATATCAATCATGGATTTAGCAAGAAAACATACTGTGGGGCTCAACAAAGGAAAGTTTCACTCTCAGTGCTGAAAATCAACATTCTGATAGTAGTATGGTGGGTCTGCTTTGTTAGATCACCTCGTTCATAATAAAAAAATCTAACATATAATAAGGTGACATCCCACAGATCCTCTCTACATACAACACACAGGTGACATCCCACAGATCCTCTCTACATACAACACACAGGTGACATCCCACAGATCCTCTCTACATACAACACACAGGTGACATCCCTCAGATCCGCTCTACATACAACACACAGGTGACATCCCACAGATCCTCTCTACATACAACACACAGGTGGCATCCCACAGATCCTCTCTACATACAACACACAGGTGACAACCCTCAGATCCGCTCTACATACAACACACAGGTGACATCCCACAGATCCGCTCTACATACAACACACAGGTGACATCCCACAGATCCGCTCTACATACAACACACAGGTGACATCCCACAGATCCGCTCTACATACAACACACAGGTGACATCCCACAGATCCGCTCTACATACAACACACAGGTGACATCCCACAGATCCTCTCTACATACAACACACAGGTGACATCCCACAGATCCGCTCTACATACAACACACAGGTGACATCCCACAGATCCTCTCTACATACAACACACAGGTGACATCCCACAGATCCTCTCTACATACAACACACAGGTGACATCCCACAGATCCTCTCTACATACAACACACAGGTGACATCCCACAGATCCGCTCTACATACAACACACAGGTGACATCCCACAGATCCTCTCTACATACAACACACAGGTGACATCCCACAGATCCGCTCTACATACAACACACAGGTGACATCCCACAGATCCGCTCTACATACAACACACAGGTGACATCCCACAGATCCGCTCTACATACAACACACAGGTGACATCCCACAGATTCTCTCTACATACAACACACAGGTGACATCCCACAGATCCGCTCTACATACAACACACAGGTGACATCCCACAGATCCTCTCTACATACAACACACAGGTGACATCCCACAGATCCTCTCTACATACAACACACAGGTGACATCCCACAGATCCTCTCTACATACAACACACAGGTGACATCCCACAGATCCTCTCTACATACAACACACAGGTGACATCCCACAGATCCGCTCTACATACAACACACAGGTGACATCCCACAGATCCTCTCTACATACAACACACAGGTGACATCCCACAGATCCGCTCTACATACAACACACAGGTGACATCCCACAGATCCGCTCTACATACAACACACAGGTGACATCCCACAGATCCGCTCTACATACAACACACAGGTGACATCCCACAGATTCTCTCTACATACAACACACAGGTGACATCCCACAGATCCGCTCTACATACAACACACAGGTGACATCCCACAGATCCGCTCTACATACAACACACAGGTGACATCCCGCAGATCCTCTCTACATACAACACACAGGTGACATCCCGCAGATCCTCTCTACATACAACACACAGGTGACATCCCGCAGATCCTCTCTACATACAACACACAGGTGAC
The DNA here is from genome assembly GCF_039654945.1 of Dendrobates tinctorius. Lineage (NCBI taxonomy): Eukaryota > Metazoa > Chordata > Amphibia > Anura > Dendrobatidae > Dendrobates > Dendrobates tinctorius. The sequence continues at coordinate 30,679,326 of NW_027361908.1, forward strand.
ATCCCACAGATCCGCTCTACATACAACACACAGGTGACATCCCACAGATCCTCTCTACATACAACACACAGGTGACATCCCACAGATCCTCTCTACATACAACACACAGGTGACATCCCACAGATCCTCTCTACATACAACACACAGGTGACATCCCACAGATCCGCTCTACATACAACACACAGGTGACATCCCACAGATCCGCTCTACATACAACACACAGGTGACATCCCACAGATCCGCTCTACATACAACACACAGGTGACATCCCACAGATTCTCTCTACATACAACACACAGGTGACATCCCACAGATCCTCTCTACATACAACACACAGGTGACATCCCACAGATCCGCTCTACATACAACACACAGGTGACATCCCGCAGATCCTCTCTACATACAACACACAGGTGACATCCCGCAGATCCTCTCTACATACAACACACAGGTGACATCCCACAGATCCGCTCTACATACAACACACAGGTGACATCCCACAGATCAGCTCTACATACAACACACAGGTGACATCCCGCAGATCCTCTCTACATACAACACACAGGTGACATCCCACAGATCCGCTCTACATACAACACACAGGTGACATCCCACAGATCCGCTCTACATACAACACACAGGTGACATCCCACAGATCCGCTCTACATACAACACACAGGTGACATCCCACAGATCCGCTCTACATACAACACACAGGTGACATCCCGCAGATCCTCTCTACATACAACACACAGGTGACATCCCGCAGATCCTCTCTACATACAACACACAGGTGACATCCCACAGATCCGCTCTACATACAACACACAGGTGACATCCCGCAGATCCTCTCTACATACAACACACAGGTGACATCCCGCAGATCCTCTCTACATACAACACACAGGTGACATCCCACAGATCCGCTCTACATACAACACACAGGTGACATCCCACAGATCCGCTCTACATACAACACACAGGTGACATCCCACAGATCCGCTCTACATACAACACACAGGTGACATCCCGCAGATCCTCTCTACATACAACACACAGGTGACATCCCACAGATCCGCTCTACATACAACACACAGGTGACATCCCGCAGATCCGCTCTACATACAACACACAGGTGACATCCCACAGATCCGCTCTACATACAACACACAGGTGACATCCCACAGATCCTCTCTACATACAACACACAGGTGACATCCCACAGATCCGCTCTACATACAACACACAGGTGACATCCCACAGATCAGCTCTACATACAACACACAGGTGACATCCCACAGATCCGCTCTACATACAACACACAGGTGACATCCCACAGATCCGCTCTACATACAACACACAGGTGACATCCCACAGATTCTCTCTACATACAACACACAGGTGACATCCCACAGATCCGCTCTACATACAACACACAGGTGACATCCCACAGATCCGCTCTACATACAACACACAGGTGACATCCCACAGATCCTCTCTACATACAACACACAGGTGACATCCCTCAGATCCGCTCTACATACAACACACAGGTGACATCCCACAGATCCGCTCTACATACAACACACAGGTGACATCCCACAGATCTGCTCTACATATGATTCATGCAGATATCTGCGCTACTTATAAATAACCCCTTACTGCCCGATCTCCAGCACATTCCTAGCCAGTGTTACACTAGGGGTCCTGCCAGGACACATCCCTCTGATGCTGCAGTTAGGACAGGAAGCGGTGACTACAAAGTGCAGCTCTGCCAGGATCTCACCAGCACCGACGCCATGGAGTGCAGGACATTCAAAGCGACCAATCACTAGGATTGGTCTCAGTCATGTGATGAGCGCTTCGTGACGTCACCGGACTTGTTGCTGATTACTCGCTGCTCTGCTGGGAGGGGCGGCCGTGTGTGGTGTAGTAACTAGGAAGCGTCCACGGTGTTGTGTCACAGTGGGGGCAGGGCGTTCCTGTCACGGTGATAGTGTGTATGGCAGGGGGCAGCGTTATAGTAACGGGAGGGGGAGCCGTCCATGTTCGGTTCCGGACCACTTATACGTGTGTGCAATGGGCGGAACAGGGATCATCCCAGTCGGGCGCCGACAGCAGTAGTCTGCCAGAACAGAGTGGGGCAGGGCTAAGAGCCGGGAGGGCGAGACCCCATCTAGGTTTCTGGAGTGACAGGGGGCCGAGTCATTAATGGATTGTGCCCCTAGTGTGGATGACACCATTGCCAAAGTGTACTTGTCACTAAGAGGCACCACGCATCTTACACCCGCCTGTGGCTCCGCCAGAGATGGGACTGGGGTGCACACCAGCCAGAATGCGCACATTTACCTTGCCCGGTTCCACCCACTAGGCCTGGAGTGGTGTGAGAATGCCAGAAGTCAGGACGTTGTGTTTTTACAGCAGAATTCTGGGAATTCACCTAGCAAGCTGTATGGGGTAGGATCAGTACAGCTGAGTTTACCTGTGTCAAATTGCAACTCCTTCTATCATCTCTGCTCTGACAGCACAATCACCTCGGCTGTACTGCCTCTCCTCCCACGCTGCAGATATAGCTATCAGAGTTCGACGTTTTCAGAATCACACTCATGTCTGCTGTGCTCAAGGTTTAGCTCACTGTCGTGCCATTACATGATGCCATGAGCACAACAGACATAAGGTCGGGGTCACGTTTGTGAGTGTGATTCAAGAAACTTGCTCAAGTTTCTTGCATCAATACCCGGCACTGCTGCGGACACTCGTGACCGGAGTGTGCGGCTGCATGTATTTCTCTACAGCCGCACACTCCAGTCCAAGTGCCGCGGCAGTGCGGGGTATTGATACGAGACACCTCACACTTGCAAGTGTGACCCCAGCCTAGATGTGATTATTGACATGATTGAGCTTTCATCCCCAGACAGGCAGTACAGCAGAGGTGACAGTGTTAGGAGAGCAGGTGAGCTGAAAATTTGCCATTTTAAAGAGGTGATCCACTACAATGAATATTGTGCACGTCAATTTAAACCTTTCATATAAGTCTTTGTAAATACCTTATGTTGACCTATTTGCCTCTGAGCGGCACTATTGCAGCTCACTAAGTCCTGATCACGCAACACCCGGCTGCAGCCGCTACTGACATCCGATAACGTTACATCAACTTTCAGACTCTGGAAGTTGACCTTGCAATACCGAGGCATGACCTAGTCTCACGCATTCCCCCTGATTGGGCTGTGGGTGGTTTTTCACCGCACGTTAGCACAGTAACCAGCACGTGCTGTAGAAGCTTTCCCTCTCTCTGCTTTTATTGGCAGAGCCCCCACAAGCACGTGCTGGATTCTTAGCTGTGACGGGCAAGAAAACACTGTCCACAGCTCATTCAATCAGGAAGTGCGTGAGACTGGGTCACACCTCAGTGATGCAAGGTCAGCTTCCAGGGTCCGGAAGTTGACGTGACATCATCAGATGTCAGCGGTGACTGCAGCTGAGGGAGACTGAGTGACCAGCAATAGCTCCAGAGAAGCGATCATTGTTATGAATGGGTCACCGAGGAGGATGGCAGGAACAGGCTAAGCCACCGGAAGACCAGAGAGGCTGGTAACTAAGCGGATTGCAGACCCCTGATCCTATCCGCACAACTAGCAGTAGCCGTGGATAAAGTTGAACGAAACGGGTCGGTCATATTCAAAAGTCGCCAACTTTCACTGAAGTCGGGTTTCATGAAACAAAACCCGACCATAGCATGAGGTCGGCCACGAGGTCGGCGACCAGAGCACCAAAGTCGCATTTCAAAAGATGCTTCCAGCTCCCTTTTTCAGCCAATGATGGAGGACGCACACTGTGGGCAACGCGATGACATGGGCATCGGTCACCACCATCTTTGAGAAGGGCATGCAAGTGATTGGCTGGCTTTGTGTGGCATCACAGGGGCTATAAAAGGGCGTGAACGCCGACCGCCATCTTACTTATGGCGATCTTAGCATAGGGAGAGCTGCTGCTGCTGATTCTGTAGGGAGAGCGTTAGGCAGGGAAGAAGAACCAAAAAACTGCTTCTGCTGTTAGCGATTTCCACTTACAACACAACACTATGTGTGCAGTGACAGGGGAGGCTCTATTTTTGTGCATCAGCTCTGTTGGTTATTAGGCTGCCTTATAAGGCTCCCTGATAGCTGCATTGCTGTTTGAACACTGCTGTGCGAACTGCTTTTTTAAAAGCAAAAATACTTTTCTTCCTCTTTTCTGCACAGTTACCAAGGGTTCATTTTTCCACCCTTTTGTGTGTGCACTGTGCAGCAGTCCTGCTTATTAGGCTGCCTGCGTCCATACTTGGACTGAGAGCATCATTGACAGCGTCCTCAAATCTCTAGTGAGATTCAAAATCTCACCAATCCTATAGACACCCTCCACCTTGTCATACACCATCCAATTTCAGCCTGTTACATTGAGGTGTAATCTATACTGGGCCAGAGACAATAGTTCTGCGTCCTCAAATCTATAGTGAGATAGTGAGATTCAAAATCTCACCAATCCTATAGACACCCTCCACCTTGTCATTCAACATTCAATTTCAGCCTGTTACATTGACGTGTAATCTCTACTCGGCCTGATACAATAGTTCAGCGTCCTCAAATCTATAGTGAGATTCAAATTCTCACCAATCCTATAGACACCCTACACCTTGTCATACACCATCCAATTTCAGCCTGTTACATTGAGGTGTAATCTCTACTAGCCCTGAGACAATAGTTCAGCGTACTCAAATCTATAGTGAGATTCAAATTCTCACCAATCCTATAGACACCCTACACCTTGTCATACACCATCCAATTTCAGTCTGTTACATTGAGGTGTAATCTCTACTGGGCCAGAGACAATAGTTCTGCATCCCCAAATCTATAGTGAGATTCAAAAACTCACCAATCCTATAGACACCCTACACCTTGTCATACACCATCCAATTTCAGTCTGTTACATTGAGGTGTAATCTCTACTGGGCCAGAGACAATAGTTCTGCATCTTCAAATCTATAGTGAGATTCAAATTCTCACCAATCCTATAGACACCCTACACCTTGTCATACACTATCCAATTTCAGTCTGTTACATTGAGATGTAATCTCTACTGGGCCAGAGACAATAGTTCTGCGTCCTCAAATCTATAGTGAGATTCAAAAACTCACCAATCCTATAGACACCCTACAGCTTGTCATACACCATCCAATTTCAGCCTGTTACATTGAGGTGTAATCTCTACTGGGCCTGAGACAATAGTTCAGCGTCCTCAAATCTATAGTGAGATTCAAAATCTCACCAATGGTAGATACACCTTCTACCTTGTTTTACAGTACCATATACAGTTGTGGTCAAAAGTATTGACACCCCTGCAATTCTGTCAGATAATACTCAGTTTCTTCCAGAAAATGATTGCAAACACAAATTCTTTGGTATTATTATCTTCATTTACTTTGTCTTAAATGAAAAAACACAAAAAGAATTGTCCTAAAGCCAAATTGGATATAATTCCACACCAAACATAAAAAAGATGGTGGACAAAAGTATTGGCACTGTTCGAAAAATCATGTGATACTTCTCTAATTTGTGTAATTAACAGCACCTGTAACTTACCTGTGGCACCTAACAGGTGTTGGCAATAACTAAATCAGACTTGCAGCCAGTTGACATGGATTAAAGGTGACTCAACCTCTGTCCTGTGTCCTTGTGTGTACCACATTGAGCATGGAGAAAAGAAAGAAGACCAAAGAACTGTCTGAAGACTTGAGAAACCAAATTGTGAGGAAGCATGATCAATCTCAAGGTTACAAGTCCATCTCCAAAGACCTGAATGTTCCTGTGCGCAGTGTCATCAAGAAGTTTAAAGCCCATGGCACTGTGGCTAACCTCCCTAGATGTGGACGGAAAAGAAAAATTGACAAGAGATTTCAACGCAAGATTGTGCGGTTGTTGGATAAAGAACCTCGACTAACATCCAAACAAGTTCAATCTGCCCTGCAGTCCGAGGGTACAACAGTGTCAACCCGTACTATCCGTCGGCGTCTGAATGAAAAGAGACTGTATGGTAGGAGACCCAGGAAGACCCCACTTCTTAACCCGAGACATAAAAAAGCCAGGCTAGAGTTTGCCAAAACTTACCTGAAAAAGCCTAAAACGTTTTGGAAGAATGTTTTCTAGTCAGATGAGACAAAAGTAGAGCTTTTTGGGGAAAGGCATCAACATAGAGTTTACAGGAGAAAAAAAAGAGGCATTCAAAGAAAAGAACACGGTCCCTACAGTCAAACATGGCGGAGGTTCCCTGATGTTTTGGGTTTGCTTTGCTGCCTCTGGCACTGGACTGCTTGACCGTGTGTATGGCATTTTGAAGTCTGAAGACTACCAACAAAGTTTGCAGCATAATGTAGGGCCCAGTGTGAGAAAGCTGGGTCTCCCTCAGAGGTCATGGGTTTCCAGCAGGACAATGACCCAAAACACACTTCAAAAAGCACTAGAAAATGGTTTGAGAGAAAGCACTGGAGTCTTCTAAGGTGGCCAGCAATGTGTCCAGACCTGAATCCCATAGAACACCTGTGGAGAGATCTAAAAATGGCAGTTTGGAGAAGGCACCCTTCAAATATCAGGGACCTGGAGCAGTTTGCCAAAGAAGAATGGTCTAAAATTCCAGCAGAGCATTGTAAGAAACTCATTGATGGTTACCGGAAGCGGTTGGTCGCACTTATTTTGGCTAAAGGTTGTGCAACCAAGTATTAGGCTGAGGGTGCCAATACTTTTGTCTGGCCCATTTTTAGAGTTTTGTGTGAAATGATCAATGTTTTGCTTTTTGCTTCATTCTCTTTTGTGTTTTTTCATTTAAGACAAATTAAATGAAGATAATAATACCAAAGAATTTGTGTTTGCAATCATTTTCAGGAAGAAACTGAGTATTATCTGACAGAATTGCAGGGGTGTCAATACTTTTGACAACAACTGTAGCTGGTGGTATTTTGGGTACATTTTCACAAAAATGAGCAAGTATGGTGGAAGACGCCATGGAAGTGGGCGGGGGTTGCCAGCTGGTCCCGATGGTGGTGGTGTTGCATCTGTTGGTAGTGGCAAAAGCACAATAGCACCTAAGGCAGGAGGTGTTGAGCCTGCATCATCGTCTGGCTCCACAAGGCCTCAAAGGCTCTCTTTTCTGGGAGTAAGTAAACCACTTTTAAAGCCGGAGCATCAGGAACAAGTTTTGGCTTACATTGCTGGCACAGCCTCCAGCTCTATCGCCTCCTCTTCTGAAGTTTCAAAAAATAAAAGCACCGAGTCGTCATTGGAGGCTCCTGGTCAGGAACAACACCTTTCCTTGTGTCCTTCACCCCTACCAAAAGTGAAGGATGTGGCAGGCCACACTACCAATTACTCCATGGAGCTCTTTTCACATACCATGCCTGGGTTAGCAAGTCAAATCGTGAATTCCCCAGTCCAAGATTAATCTGACATGGAGTGCACTGATGCACAGACACTGCTAGATTTTTCTGCTGGTACATTCACTCAGAGCACTACATTGTCCTCGCAGTGTACTGAGCCAGAATCTGACCCTGATGAAACTCAGGTGCCCCTTCCCGCATAATATACCACCTTACACGGTGACACAGAGGAAGGTGCACATGAAATTGAAGAGGAGGTGATGGATGACCCAGTTGTTGACCCAGATTGGCATCCATTGGGGGAAGAGGGTGCCGCTGCCAATAGCTCAGAAGAGGAGGAGGATCCGCAGCAGGCAATGACATCGCAACAGCTGTTATCTGGCATGACCGTAGCAGTCCAAAAACGTGTTACAAAAGCCAAAAGAGTTGCAGGACAGCTTGGCCAGACGGTTAAATTAGCACAGCGTGCAAGGTCTCAAAATGTCTTCCATAGTAGGGACAGTGCAGTGTGGCACTTTTTTGAACAAAATCCTAATGATCAGGCAAAAGTTATCTGTAAGAAGTGCACAAAGACCTTTAGCCGAGGGAAAAACGGAGAAATTTGAATACCAGTTGCATGCTTAGACATTTAACCACCATGCACTTGCAAGCGTGGATGGACTACCAAACCTCACGTATCACATGTACACCTGCTCCAAATGAAGGTAGTCAGCAACGCTACATTGCTTCCCCCACTGTAAGCCCACTGGGTAGCACACCACCAGCAGTAAATGTCGAGATGTCGCAAGGGCAAAGCAGTCATGGAATCACAATGTTATTGCTACGAAAGACTGAATCTAGGCCATCAGCAACACCACCAACACCATCACCAACCCTCTCTCAGTCCGCCATGTCCACCGCTAGTTTCACCATATGCAGCTCTCAAGTCCAGCTCACCCTACCAGAGACTCTGAGTAGGACAAGAAAGTACTCATCCTCTCATCTGCGCACACTGGCTTTGAACACCCACATTGACAAACTAATCTCGTTAGAGATGATGCCCTACCGGTTGGTTGAAAGCAAAGCTTTCCGCGAGCTCATGGCTTATGCAGTACCACACTATGACCTACCCAGTCGGCACTTCTTTTCGCAAAAAGCCAAACCAGCCCTCCACGTGCATGTGAAAAACCGCATTGTCCATGCACTCAAGCAATCAGTGAGTGGAAAGGTGCACCTCACAACAGATGCATGGTCCAGTAGGCATGGCCAGGGCCATTACATGTCCATCACTGCGCACTGGATTAATGTGGTGGATTCAGGGTCCACAGGGGACAGCGGCGGTGGGACAGTGCTGCCTAGCCCACGGTATAGGAAACAGTTGGCTGTAGGCGTTCGACCCTCCTCCAGAAGCGAAAGCTCGTCCACAGCGCAGTCGCACGAGCACTCCATCCACAGCTGCCAGTGTTGCACACGAGGTGTCCCACAGCAAGTGGTAAGCGTCAGCAGGCTGTGTTGAAGATGATGTGTTTGGGCGACAACAGACACACCGCGGAGGTACTGGCCGACTACTTGCAGCGACAAACTAAGTCATGGCTAGGCAGTCTACATCTTGAGGCAGGCAAGGTAGTTAGTGATAACGGCTGGAATTTTGTGGCAGCCATAGCCCTTTCAAAACTCACATACCTTGCCTGGCTCACACCTTGAACCTGGTGGCGCAGTGCTTCCTCAGTAATTATCCAGAGTTAACACCCCTGCTCCATAAGGTGCGAAGACTTTGCTCGCACATCCGCCGGTCGCCCGTACACTCCAGTCGTATGCAGAAGCTGCATCGATTGCTCCACCTTCCCAAGCACCACCTAATTATCGACGTTGCAACAAGGTGGAATTCCACCCTGCACATGGTTCAGAGGCAGGCTGTAATTCATTTGTGGGAGGATACACGGGCAGGCAGTTTGCAGGCAGACATGGAGTTGTCTGGTGTGCAGTGGTCGAAGCTGAAAGACCTCTGTAAAGTCCTTCAGTGTTTTGAGTAATGCACATGGCTGGTAAGCGCAGACGACGCCATCATAAGCATGAGCATCCCACTTATGCGTCAGCTCATGCAAACTTTGACGCACATTAAGAAGCAGGCGTCTGCAGCCGAGGAGGAGGGAAGCCTTGATGACAGTCAGCCATTTTCTGGTCAGGGAAGTCTCGTGGACGAGGTGGAGGAAGAAGAGGAGGGGGATGATTATTTTGGGGAGGAGGGTGCTTCTCAGGGGGCAAGAAAAAATGTTGGCGTGGCAAGGTCAGGTACAGGGTTTGTGCGTGACTGGAGGGATGAGGATTTGCCAGAAAGTGCTCCTCCACCCAGCACTCAGTGCATCATTGACACCTGGAACATTGGCCCACATGTCTGATTATGCCTTGCAGATCCTAAAAAGGGACTCCCACATTGCCAAAATGATGAACGATGACTACTGGTTGGCCAGCATCCTGGATCCACGCTATAAAGGCAAATTCCAAAACATCATGCCACAGGAGAACCTAGAGCTAATATTGGCTAACAAACAAGCAACTCTGGTAAACTGTTTGTATGAGGCATTCCCAGCACACAGCGGCGGTGATATTTTTCCAACAAGCTGTAGGTGGCAACATGAAAGAGGTGTTCGTGGTGCACACAGCCGAAGTGGTGTTGGACACAGGGGTTTCATGACCATGTTGTGGACTGATTTTTCAAGTACCACTCACACGACTGGTAATACTGCATCGATCGAAAGTGACAGGAGACAGCAGTTGTCAACTATGGTAACAAACTACTGCTCCCATATCGATGTTCTCCCTCACCGGTCATTCCCCTTTGACTATTGGGCCAGTAAACTTGACACCTGGCCTGAATTGGCACAATATGCCTTACAGGAGCTCGCTTGCCCTGCTGCTAGTGTGTTATCTGAACAAGTCTTCAGTGCTGCTGGATCAATCCTGACAGAAAAAAGGACCCGTCTGTCGACCCAAAATGTTGATGATCTAACCTTCATTAAAATGAACCATGCATGGGTTTCAAAGGATTTTGTCCCACCCTCCCCTGCTGACACGTAGGTTGCCAGAAAAATGGCTTGCTTTTGTCCTCCTCTTCCGCTGACCTCTCCAATTACTCCATTTGCAACTGCTTAATGTCCAACATCAACATATGCCAATTTTTCCACCTCCCTAACTGGTCTGCCTCCCCCCACAGGGCCGGGGTCACCACCTGGCGCACGCACCCGTGCGAGTGCCTTTGCCCTGGACAGGTGGGTGGGCACACTGTTTGGCAACGGCACTGGCAAAAGGTCCCTCATAGTAGAATCAAGTGTCTCTGACGGTGGGGGTGCACACCCGCCGTCAGACCCACCGGCGTACTATGAGGGGCCCTGTGCCAGTGCCGTCGCCAACGAGTGGGCCCCCCCTGCTTGCTCAGGATCACAGCACTTGCAAAGTTGAAATACTTACCTCTCCCTGCTCCACCGCCGTGACGTCTTCCGCGTTTCCTGACAGTGACATTCTGGTCAGAGAGCGCGATGACATCACGTCTGTATGCCCTCTGCCTAAACAGTCCAAGTGCAGTGAGATAGAAAGGAAAAATACAGGGCGCATCCACTGTGTAAAATCCGTATCAAAAAACACATTAACAGAGAAAAAGGAAGGTGCTCACCTATTGGGGTTGTGAGAAAGTCACAACACCCATAAACGCATGAGAAGCAGCAGCAAGTCTGCACAGGGTCCTAGGACAAATTTGCAAAAACGGCGTGAAAGTGCAATGAGGACTGCGCTTGCTTCTGGTGGAGTACAAAGTTCTTTATTCAGCCAACGCGTTTCCTGAGCCTACTGGCTCACTTCATCAAGGCAGATTACATTGAAAGATAATGAAACATTCTTATAGAGAAAAAAAATAAAAAAAATTGGCGCCAATGCAGGGTTAAATGACATCAACAAAGGTCAAAAGAAAAAAAAAAAAAACCCAACTCAAAAACAATGAAATTTTATTACAAACATAAAAACACTCCAATAAAAGTGTATTAAAAAAAGAAAAAGTATAAAATTATGCAAAAATAAAAATAGAACAGAGTGCTATGGATCACGGGGTAAAAAGTGACTAAGGTTAATGAAAAAAAAAAAAAGGGGGGGGAGGGGTGAGACCTCAAGGAGTATTAGAACCTGGCTCATGAAGTGCAGATATATGCTGTAAAGTGCAAGTACCAGGTATTAGTCCACTACACCATTGGACTTAGCTGAAGTGGTTTAAGAAAAATTTTTTAGAAATTATTTGTTTTATAAAAAACAAAATCCAGCAAAATAACTTGAAGTGGTATTAGAACCTGACTAATAAAGTGCAAGTACAGGTTGTAAAGTACGAGGTATTAGTCCACTGAACCATTGGAATAAACAGAAGTGGTTTTAAGAACATTAAAGGAATTAATTGTCAATTTATTTTATAGGAATCAAAATTAAAAAAAAAACAAAAACTTCAAATGGTATTTTTGTAACAAAATAGTCTTTTCATTTTATTTTGTAGAGGGAAAATCAAAATCGGACATCAGAAAAAAAAACAAAAAAACATAAAATTGGGTAAAATGTAATAAGAGTGTATGAAAATCACAATAAGGATGAAATCAAATGAAAGCATCATTGATAATATTGAGGCCATAGGAGCCAATTGTCTTCAATTTATAGATCCAATAGACCTCTTTTCTGTTCAGTGCTTGGGTTCTATTGGAAACGTGTTCAGGGATGTGTTCTATAGGAAAAATGATAGCTTTAGAAAAATCTCTTTGGTGAAATGAATCAAAGTGTCGTGACAGACCATGTTGTTGGTATCCAATTTTAGTGTTGTGTCTATGTGAGTTCATTCTACAATGAAGGGGTTGTGTGGTTCTCCCAACATACAATTTAGGACAAGGACACAGGATAACATAAATAACAAAGGCAGACACACAGGACAGGTGATTAGTGATGGTGAATTTTTCTGAGGTGAATGGATGTGAAAAGATGAAAGTATTATGGGCAATATTACTGCAAAGGCTACATCTGGGCAGTAATATTGCCCTAATACTTTCATCTTTTCACATCCATTCACCTCAGAAAAATTCACCATCACTAATCACCTGTCCTGTGTGTCTGCCTTTGTTATTTATGTTATCCTGTGTCCTTGTCCTAAATTGTATGTTGGGAGAACCACACATCCCCTTCATTGTAGAATGAACTCACATAGACACAACACTAAAATTGGATACCAACAACATGGTCTGTCACGACACTTTGATTCATTTCACCAAAGAGATTTTTCTAAAGCCATCATTTTTCCTATAGAACACATCCCTGAACACGTTTCCAATAGAACCCAAGCATTAAACAGAAAAGAGGTCTATTGGATCTATAAATTGAAGACAATTGGCTCCTATGGCCTCAATATTATCAATGATGATTTCATTTGATTTCATCCTTATTGTGATTTTCATACACTCTTATTACATTTTACCCAATTTTATGCTTTTTTTTTTTTTTTTTTTTTTTTCTGATGTCCGATTTTGATTTTCCCTCTACAAAATAAAATGAAAAGACTATTTCTTTACAAAAATACCATTTGAAGTTTTTTTTTTTTTTTTGAATTTTGATTCCTATAAAATAAATTGACAAATAATTCCTTTAATGTTCTTCAAACCACTTCTGTTTATTCCAGTGGTTCAGTGGACTAATACCTCGTACTTTACAACCTGTACTTGCGCTTTATTAGTCAGGTTCTAATACCACTTCAAGTTATTTTGCTGGATTTTGTTTTTTATAAAACAAATAATTTCTAAAAAATTTTTCTTAAACCACTTCAGCTAAATCCAATGGTGTAGTGGACTAATACCTGGTACTTGCAGTTTACAGCATATATCTGCACTTCATGAGCCAGGTTCTAATACTCCTTGAGGTCTCACCCCTCCCCCCCCCCCTTTTTTTTTTTTTCTCATTAACCTTAGTCACTTTTTACCCCGTGATCCATAGCACTCTGTTCTATTTTTATTTTTGCATAATTTTATACTTTTTCTTTTTTTTAATACACTTTTATTGGAGTGTTTTTATGTTTGTAATAAAATTTCATTGTTTTTGAGTTTGTTTTTTTTTGTTTTTTGTTTTTTTCTTTTGACCTTTGTTGATGTCATTTAACCCTGCATTGGCGCCAATTTTTTTTTTTTTTTTTTTTTTTTTTCTCTATTATTATTATTATTATTATTATTTATTGTTATAGCGCCATTTATTCCATGGCGCTTTACATGTGAGGGGGTATACATAAAAACAAGTACAATAATCTTAAACAATACAAGTCATAACTGGTACAGGAGGAGAGAGGACCCTGCCCGCGAGGGCTCACAATCTTCAAGGGATGGGTGATAATACAGTAGGCGAGGGTAGAGCTGGTCGTGCAGCGGTTTGGTCGATCGGTGGTTACTGCAGGTTATAGGCTTGTCGGAAGAGGTGGGTCTTCAGGCTCTTTTTGAAGGTTTCGATGGTAGGTGAGAGTCTGATATGTTGTGGTAGAGAGTTCCAGAGTAGGGGTGATGCGCGAGAGAAATCTTGTATGCGATTGTGGGAAGAGGAGATAAGAGGGGAGTAGAGAAGGAGATCTTGTGAGGATCGGAGATTGCGTGCAGGAAAGTACCGGGAGACGAGGTCACAGATGTATGGAGGAGACAAGTTGTGGATGGCTTTGTATGTCATGGTTAGGGTTTTGTAATGGAGTCTCTGGGCAATTGGGAGCCAGTGAAGGGATTGACAGAGGGGAGAAGCTGGGGAATAGCGGGGGGACAGGTGGATTAGTCGGGCAGCAGAGTTTAGAATAGATTGGAGGGGTGCGAGAGTGTTTGAGGGGAGGCCGCAGAGCATGAGGTTGCAGTAGTCAAGGCGAGAGATGATGAGGGCATGGACTAGGGTTTTTGCAGATTCTTGGGTGAGGAATGAACGGATGCGTGAAATATTTTTGAGTTGAAGTCGGCAGGAAGTGGAAAGGGTTTGGATATGTGGTTTGAAGGAGAGATCAGCATCAAGGATTACTCCGAGGCAGCGAGCTTGTGGGACTGGGGAGAGTGGGCAGTCATTTACTGTAATTGATAGGTTCGTAGGGGGGGTCACGTGAGATGGGGGAAAGATGATGAATTCTGTTTTGTCCATGTTGAGTTTCAGATATCTAGTGGAGAAGAAGGATGAAATAGTGGACAGACATTGAGGGATTCTGGTTAGTAGGGAGGTGATATCTGGTCCAGAGATGTAGATCTGTGTGTCATCAGCATAAAGATGATACTGAAAGCCATGAGATTCTATGAGCTGTCCCAGGCCAAAGGTGTAAATAGAGAACAGCAGGGGCCCTAGGACTGAACCTTGTGGGACTCCGACAGATAGGGGGCGAGGTGAGGAGGTGGTGTGTGAGTGGGAGACGCTGAATGTCCGGTCTGTTAGGTATGATGAGATCCAGGAGAGGGCCAAGTCTGTGATGCCGAGGGATGAGAGGGTCTGTAATAATAGGGAATGGTCCACTGTGTCAAAGGCAGCCGACAGGTCCAGGAGGAGGAGGACAGAGTAGTGTCGCTTGCTCTTGGCAGTTAAGAGGTCATTGGTGACCTTAGTAAGGGCAGTTTCAGTGGAGTGGTGTGACCGGAAGCCAGATTGTAAGCGGTCGAAGAGGGAGCAAGAAGAGAGATGGGAGGACAGTTCAAGGTAGACGTGTTGTTCCAGTAGCTTGGAGGCGTATGGGAGAAGTGATATAGGGCGATAGCTAGATACAGAGGATGGGTCAAGAGAGGGCTTTTTGAGGATAGGTGTGATGGAGGCATGTTTAAAGCTTGAGGGGAAAACACCAGTTGTTAGTGATAGGTTGAAGAGATGGGTTAGGGTTGGGATGAAGACTGTGGTGAGGTTTGGGATGAAGTGGGATGGGATCGGGTCGAGTGCACAGGTGGTGAGATGTGATCTTGAGAGTAGAGTGGAGAGTCGATCTTCTGTAATGGTGGAGAAGTTGGTTTTGAAGGTGGAGGGCTGGGAAGTCGGGAGGAAGGGCTCTGGGGGTTGTTGACCAAAACTGTCCCTGATGTTATCAATTTTCTGCTTGAAAAATGAGGCAAAGTCTTCAGCTGAGATGAGTGGGGAGGGAGGAGGTGCTGGGGGGCGGAGGAGAGAATTGAAGGTGTTGAATAACTGTTTAGGGTTGTGAGACAGGGAGGATATGAGAGATGAGAAGTAGGTTTGTTTAGCTGTGGTGAGTGTGGTCTTGAAAGTAGTGAGGGACTGTTTGAATGCGATGAAATGCTTGTTGGAGTGGGATCTTTTCCATCTGCGCTCAGCAGCCCTGGAAGCTCGCCTCAGCTCTTTGGTCAGGCTGGTGTGCCAGGGCTGTCTGTTGATTTTGCGAGTTTTGGTATGTGTAAGTGGGGCAGCGGATTCCAAAGCTACAGCTATTGTGGTGTTATATAGAGCGGCAGCGTCATCCGCATTGTGTAAGGAACTTATATCTGTAAGAGGGAGGAGGGATTCGGAGAATGAGTGTAGGTCAAGGTGTTTAAGATTCCTGCGAGGGTGTGAAAGTTTGTGGGGTGGGGATTGTAGACATGGAGTGAAGAGGGAAGAGAATGTGAGCAGGTTGTGGTCAGAGAGAGGAAGAGGTGAGTTAGAGAGGTTAGATAGGGAGCAGAGGCGGGTGAAGATGAGGTCCAGTGTGTGGCCATCTTTGTGGGTGGCTGTAGAAGACCATTGAGTGAGGCC
The DNA here is from genome assembly GCF_039654945.1 of Dendrobates tinctorius. Classification (NCBI taxonomy): domain Eukaryota; kingdom Metazoa; phylum Chordata; class Amphibia; order Anura; family Dendrobatidae; genus Dendrobates; species Dendrobates tinctorius. The sequence goes on from NW_027361908.1 coordinate 30,695,464, forward strand.
GAAGGAGGAAGTGAGAGATAGAAGTTTAGTGGCAGCTGAGAGGGAAGTGTCAATGGGGATGTTGAAGTCGCCCATGATGATAGTAGGGATGTCCGCGGAAAGGAAATGAAGTAACCAGGTGGTGAAGTGGTCAAAGAAGGTGGTGGCTGGCCCTGGGGGGCGGTAGATGACAGCCAGTTGGAGGTTGGAGGGGGAGTAGATGCGCACAGAGTGCACCTCAAAGGAAGGGAGGGTAACAGAGGGTGGCAGTGGGATTGGGGTGAAGGAGCAGGTATCTGACAGGAGAAAACCAACTCCTCCACCATGTTTGCTGCTGGGGCGGGGGGTGTGAGAAAGGTGGAAGCCGCCATACGAAAGTGCAGCAGGAGAGGCTGTGTCAGAAGGGGTGAGCCAGGTTTCGGTGATGGCGAGGAAGGAGAGTTTGGTAGTAACAAAAAGATCATGGATGTAGGAAAGCTTGTTGCAGACAGAGCGAGCGTTCCACAGAGCTCCTGTTAGTGGGACTGGGGAAGCGGGGGCTGGGTGAATGGGTATAAGGTTGGAGAGGTTACGGAAGGTTGTGATAGAGCGTGGATGGGAGGTAGAAATGACTGTGGGAATGTGGTGAGGAGGACCAGGATTTGGAGAGATATCACCAGCAGTGAGAAGGAGCAGAGAAAGTGTTAGCAGGTGGGAGCAGGAGAGGGCATGAGGGGGCTGTCTGTGTTTGGAGACAGAGGATTGTATGTTAAGGAACAGTTTTGAGGCGGAGGTGAGGTGGATGGGGAGGATTGAAGAAGAGATGAACAGTTCCTTACTAGGAGTAGGGATTAGGGGAATTAGCAGAAAGTGAAGGATTATTGGGGTGAAAGTGAAAACAAACAGAAACATTGTTTACAGTGACTGTGTCCAGTTACCTTCAGTTCCCTTCTGGTTCAATTCTGGTTTTAATTCTTAAATTAATCTTCACACTTCTAGCACACACTTATAGCAATCACAATGCAGACTGAAGTCTATGCAGACTTGTACTCTGCAATATATGTACAACTAAGTGCAGTCAGGTGTGAAGCAGAGAGGAGTGGTCTCTGCTCATCTTGGCCAGACAATTAAGAGTGGACCAGATGTATATGATCAAGCCAGAGTAAACAAGGTCATAAATAACACTGGGGTAAGCTGGGGTTAGCTGAAAGGCATACCATGTGAATGCTAGGTGCAGAGGCAAGTCTATGTGCAAAGCTGGGTGACGCACTGTGTGTCCTTCATAGACAGACAGACAGCAGGAGAGCAGGAGAGCTGGGTGGATGGACATACCATGTGAATGCTAGGTGCAGAGGCAAGTCTATGTGCAAAGCTGGGTGACGCACTGTGTGTCCTTCATAGACAGACAGACAGCAGGAGAGCAGGAGAGCTGGGTGGATGGACATACCATGTGAATGCTAGGTGCAGAGGCAAGTCTATGTGCAAAGCTGGGTGACGCACTGTGTGTCCTTCATAGACAGACAGACAGCAGGAGAGCAGGAGAGCTGGGTGGATGGACATACCATGTGAATGCTAGGTGCAGAGGCAAGTCTATGTGCAAAGCTGGGTGACGCACTGTGTGTCCTTCATAGACAGACAGACAGCAGGAGAGCAGGAGAGCTGGGTGGATGGACATACCATGTGAATGCTAGGTGCAGAGGCAAGTCTATGTGCAAAGCTGGGTGACGCACTGTGTGTCCTTCATAGACAGACAGACAGCAGGAGAGCAGGAGAGCTGGGTGGATGGACATACCTGTCGGAAGAATAGAGATGCTTGTTAGAGTGCGATGGTGGCAGGTAGCAGGGCACAGTCTGTATTCATCCTTCTGGTTTTAATTCTTAAATTAATCTTCACACTTCTAGCACACACTTATAGCAATCACAATGCAGACTGACTCTATAAGAATGTTTCATTATCTTTCAATGTAATCTGCCCTGATGAAGTGAGCCAGTAGGCTCAGGAAACGCGTTGGCTGAATAAAGAACTTTGTACTCCACCAGAAGCAAGCGCAGTCCTCATTGCACTTTCACGCCGTTTTTGCAAGTGCAGTGAGATGGAAGATGGGGACGACGAGGAGTCCAGACTAGTACAGGGATTCCCTAGCGAGGAGACTTATTTAATTGTTTTCAATGTTGGGACAGCTATTTTTGGGGAGCACTATACTCTGGAGAATGATATATGAGGCCCACCATACACTGGAGCATTCCAAAGGTGGACATCAGACATTGGAGCAGCATTTACAGGGCCCATTATGCACTGGAGCATTAGAAATGGGGCCCATTATATATGGAGCATTATTTGGGCCCATAAGACAGTGGAGCTTCATCCATGGGGACCAACATATACTGTAGCATTATGTGGAGCTCATCATATACTGTTTCAAACATTATTTGGGACCAATGATTCTGTATGGAGAAATATATGGGCCTCATTACTCTGTATAGTGCACTATGCGATGGCCATAATACTGTATGGAGTAATATACTGTCCGTTTTTGGAGCTATTGGAGAATTTAAAATGGATATCAGTCATGAGATGTAAGAAGTGAAGTATTTTTCATTGTACTATACCGCTATTTCTCTGCCGTATCAGAGGATCATGAATTGTGGCATGTGTTAAAGGAGCCCATTGACACTCTTTGGCCCTGGGCCCACGAAAATCTGGAGCCAGCCCTACCCCCCCACCCACAACTTTAGCCAAATAACCCCCAGTTTTCAATGCCTAACTATTATTATAAAGTAAATTAAGGTTGACAAGCTTAAGTAATAAGAATTGATGTTTTTGGCATTAAAATGGGCACTGTAGGTGTGTTTCCTGTCCTCCACTCACTGCCGACTTTTCTTCCCCATTGACTTGCATTGGGTTTCGTGTTTCAGTCGGCCTTCGACTTTTCACGATAATCGGCCGATTTTGTTCTATTCGACTTTTGAGAAAGTCGTGTTTCATGAAACCTGACTCAACCCGAAAAAAGGCAAAGTCGCTCATCTCTAGCCGTGGAGCGTTCCTACAATGCCCTAGACGCTTCATCACAGCCGGAGGACTAACTAAGCCTAAAGACAGAAAGATGAAATCTAAACTGCCCCGGAGCAGATCCCCAAAGGAATAGACATCCCCCAAACATATTGTCGGTGAGACAAGATGAGACACAAACACAGGCAGAGAACAGACTGAGCAAACGGTGGGGCCTAAGCTGTCTAGACAGGACAGAAAAAGATACTGTCTGCAATCACGCACAAAACCCTGAAAAAGTCCAACACTTCTGATATACAAAAAAACCTGAGATCACACGATCTCACCACCGCTAGATCAGCACTCTGGTATAATAAACTGGCAGCAAGCAAAAAGATACTAACATAAATAACAGGGGACTGACCAAGCTGCAACATATGAAGCAGGGCCCAGCGCTGCCCCCAGCAGGGAGCACGCTGAACCCTAACAGCAAAACAGAAAGCAAAAAAGACACAACCAGATTAGATGCAAAGGATTAGCAAAAGAATCACTTAGATGAACATGCAGATCAGGCAGGGGACAAAAGAGCTCCAAATGCACACAGAGGAAAAAATCACCTGCAACCTTCAAGAGCAGCCAGCTCTATTATATGCTCCCAGCCAGCAATCCCAGATTCCAAATTATCATCATCAGGTGGAGAACCTCCATCCACCTGGCCAGCTCCACTACTCTCAGTAACCACCAGAGGGAGCTTCAGCTCAGAAATCCCAGCTCACAACACATCATTCTAAAAAGTTTTATTCTGCCCTGCAGCGACTATTACTAGTGATGAGCTCGCCGCTACTCGGTACTCACCCGAGTATCACTGTACTCAGCGAGCACCGAGCATTTCTGGGATTACTCGGCGGGAAATCGGGTCTTGACCCAGCATTTTTGGCGGACTTTAGAGACCCAATCACGCTGCAGGGATTGTCTGCCAGGCTATGAAACGCCACAGCCATCTTTGTTGTGGTCGAGCAGTGATTGGCTGGCCGCACAGCATCATCAGGGGTATAAGAGACCGGACGCCGTCCTGCTCAGTGCATTCAGCTCTAGATTGAGAGAGTGTAGGGAGAGCGTGCTTAAAGTTTGGCCAGTTTACGGCTGTTTTATTTTTTTTGCCTTGCTGCCACTTATGGTTTAATACAACAGTATTTAGCCAAAAAAAAAAAAAATACAGGCCACACATTTTTTGGTGTGGTATCTCCATGTCAGCTCATATCTGTGCGTGCTCAAAGTTTGGCCAGTTTACGGCTGTTTTCTTTTTTTTGCCTGGCTGTCACATTTGGATAAATACAGCAATATTTAGCCAAAAAAAACCATACAGGCCACACATTTTTGGTGTGGTATCTCCGTGTCAGCTCATATCTGTGAGTGCTCAAAGTTTGGCCAGTTTACGGCTGTTTTCTTTTTTTATCCTGGGTGAAACTGTACTTATGTACAGCACTATTTAGCCAAAAAAAAAAATTAATACAGTCTGTTATCTCAGGCTGAGGCCTGGTGTATCTGTGTTGGAAAAATCTTTGCTTCGCAGGCATACGTTGGATAGTTCTGTCTGCTAGCCTTGTTCTACTCATTATTTTGGGTTTTCAAAAGTGAACACAAAACCTCCAAAAAGATTAATACAGTCAGTAATCTCAGGCTGAGGCCTGGTATATCTGTGGTGGAAAAATCTTCACTTTGCAGGCATACTGATTACATATAATTTTTCTCCAAATAAATCCATTTGAATTGAGCTTTTAAAATATTTCAGTAGTCCATTTAAAATGGGCAAGGCAAGGGACGGGGAAGTGAACGTGATGCTGATGGTGCATGCAAAGTACGAGGCCGTGGCCAAACTGAAAGTGGGCCACAGCAAAGACCAACATCTTTGCACTCAACTTTGCTGTCCCAGTTTCTAGGGGACCGCACCACACCACTATTGAAGCCAGAGCAGTGTGAAACGGATGTTGGTTGGATAGCGGCTAATGCTTCCAGTCACTTGGCCACCACCACCATGTCTTCCTCACTGTCAAGTCTGAGTAGCCGTGAGTGTGGACCGGATATTACCCTGATCCTCCTTCCTCCCACCATGCTGAGTGCCCTGAGACAACTGATCCTAGACTCGGACACTCCGAAGAGCTGTTCAGTTTTCCATTTGGAGATTCGTGCCTCTCTCCCGCTCCACTTGAAGTGGGGCAAGATGATATTCCATGTAGCGATGCACTTTGAGCAGCCACGGTCACAAGAGGTGGACGATTATGAGACACATTTGCTGGAAAGTCAGGAGGAAGAGCAGGGTGCGGATGTGGAAGACGAGGTGGTGGATGACATAGTGACTGACTCAACCTAGCAAGAGGACATGCAGAACGAGAACAGCAGCACACGTGGGGAAGGAGGCATATCACCCAAACAGGCAGGAAGAAGCAGTGTGGTGGCAGCAGACATAAGGCTTGCATCCGTTCCCTGTAACACCAACAGGACAGAAGTTGCCATTCCAACTGTTAGATCTTTCCGAGTCTGGTTATTTTTTAAAGACTCTGCCGATTCCAACTGTTAGATCTTTCCGAGTCTGGTTATTTTTTAAAGACTCTGCCGATAACCACAAACAGGCCATTTGCGGGACTTGCGATGCCCGCATCAGCAGGGGTAGCAAAAGTACCAGCCTGACCACCACCAGCATGATTAGGCACATGGCATCAAAGCACCCGACTTTGTGGGCCGAACCCCAGGCTCCAGGAACACTGTCTGCAGGTGACAACAATGCTTCTTCCACTGTTTTGAGTACAAGCCAATCCCCAGTTCACCGTGTCTGTGAAGATGCCTCAGGCCCTGCACCTGTTGTTGCCCACAGTCAACCAGCACCATTATCAAGCCCGTCCTTGTCCCAGCCCAGCCTTCAGCTGTCTATACCCCAATCATTGGAACGCAAGCGGAAATACAAATCCAGTGCCCCGCAGGCCACAGTACTTAATTTGCACATTTCTCGTCTGCTTGCGCTCGAGATGTTGCCTTTTAGGCTCGTTGAGATGGAAGCTTTCTGCAACCTGATGGCGGCAGCCATCCAAGGTACTCGGTCCCCAGTCACCACTATTTCTCCCGTTGTTACACCAGCATGTGTCCCACAACATTACCGGTACCCTCATCAATGCTGTTACTGGGAAAGTCCACCTGACCACGGACATGTGGACAAGTGCTTGTGGACAGGGATGGTATATCTCACCGCACATTGGGTTAACATAGTGGAAGCCAGGACCCAGTCGGACCTTGGGATGGAACCCACCCTGAGGATTGCGGGCCCTACGTCAATCAGGGTTGCCACCACAGTCTACAGCTTCTGCACCTCCTCCTCTTCTGTCTTTATCTCTGAAATGAACACATCAGTCAGAAGCTGGAAGCACTGCAGCGCTGCCTCACCCAAGCGGCAACAGGCAGTGCTGAAGCTAATCTGCATAGGTGACAAACCGCACAATGCAGAAGAATTGTGGACAGCGCTGAAAGAGCAGTCAGATATTTGGATGACACCGCTGAACCTACAGCCAGGCATGGTCATTTGTGACATTGGCCGGAACCTGGTGGCAGCTCTGAGGCAAGGTGAGCTCACACACATACCTTGCCTGGTCCATGTGCTTAACCTCGTGGTTGAACATTTTCTCAAACCTACCCGGAGCTGCTGGATCTGCTAGTGAAAGCACGCTGTCTGTCTGCCCATTTTAGAAAGTCAGCTACAGCTTCAGCCACCCTTGCGGTGCTTCAGCAGTATTTGCAGCTTCCGGCTCACCGACTGGTGTGTGATGTCCCTACACGTTGGAACTCTACACTGCATATGTTGGAAAGGATTTGTGAGCAGAAGAGGGCAGTTGTTGACTACCAGCTTCAACAAGGCCGTCGATATTCAGTTGAGACTCCACACATAAGACCTCAGGAGTGGACATGGATGTCAGACATGTACCATCCTCCAGAATTTTGAGGACTGCACTAAGATAGTGAGCGCCATAATTAGCATCACCATCCAGCTTCTCAGCATTCTGAAAACCTCTCTGCTCACAATTAAAGAGGATGCATTGCAGGCAGAGCACGAGGACATGGAGCAAGGAACCATACAGGGTACTTTCATGCGCTATAGACGGAACTACAAGCACAGCTGTCACATCGTCTGTTCAGCGGGGATGGCCTGAGGACAGGGAGGAGGAGGAGGAAAGCATGGTCAGTTGTCCTGTTGGTGAGGACACGGAAGTCTTGCCTGTTAGCGGACTGGCATGCATGGCTGACTTTTCAGTGACACTCATTACTGGTTGGTGACACTTCTAGACCCATGCTACAAGGAGAACTTTCAATCTCTTCTTCCAGAGGCAGAGAGGTGTACAAAAATGTTGCTCTACCAGAGGGCCCTTGTAGCGGAATTACAGAAAAAATCCCTGTGTGAGAACGCTGGCAGCAGACGTCAGAGTTTGTTGTACAACCAAGGAGTCCAAGCGAGAGAGACAGAAGTACAATCCAGCTCAGGCAGGGGAACAATGGCAAAGTTCTGGGACAGTTTATTCAGACCCTCCCTTCGTGATGCCACAGAGGCAAGGGGGGCTGTCCCAAGAAGTGCAATGTTTGGGAAGATGGTGAGGACACCAGTCTGATTCCTGCTCCTCTAAAGCTAAGTTTTCTGCTTTGCCTGTTAGCATTTGCGTTTTGTTTTTGTTTTCCTTGCTTTTCTGGATTCTGCCATTCCCTGCTGGGGTGAGCTGAATCTCCTTTTGCCGGTTGCTCTGTCTTCAGAATATTCCTGAGTACTGACATAGCTTTTTTGAAGCCTAGCGTCTTCAGGGCCTTTTTCACTGTCAGTTTGTTGGCTCTTATTTTCATAGGGTTTTTCACGGATTGCAGACAGCAGCCTTCCTGTCCTTTCCTATCTAGTTAGCTTGGTCCCCGTCTTTGCTCAGTCTATCTTTCTGTCTGTGTTAGTGTTTTCATCTTGCTTCACCGTCATTATATGTTGGGGCTGCCTATTGCTTTGGGGTCTGCTCTGGGGCAGTTTAGATTTCCCCTTTCTTTCTTTAGGCCTATTTAATTCTCCGGCTGTGATCGAGGGGTCTAGGGCATCGTAGGAACCCCCCACGGCTACTGTTAGTTGTTGTGGATAGGATCAGGGGTCTGCAATCCGATAGCTGCCAACCTCTCTGATTTTCTGGACTTAGCTAGCAATTCTGTTTTTGCCTCAATCATAACAGCCTGCTGCCTATCCAGCCGATGGGTTCTGCCTGTCAGTCCTCGGCACCTACAGGTCTGCTGTCAGCTTACTGGTCTTTCGCAAATGTTTTCAACAAAAAGGAGGCCGAAACTCTGCCTCCACATTAACCATACGATTGTCCGATTGACCTCGTTCCTGGCTCTACCCCACCCAGGGGTAGAATATACCCACTATCTCCTGCCGAAACCCAAGCTATGTCGGAGTATATCCTGGAGTATCTAGCTAGAGGTTTCATCTGCATGTCTTCCTTACCCGCAGGTGCGGGGTTTTTCTTTGTCAAAAAGAAGGACGCCTCCCTCCATCCCTGCATAGACTATTGAGGGCTGAGCGACATCACGGCCAAAAACAAGTATCCTGTTATGAATAGGTCACCGAGGAGGATAGCAGGAATAGGCTAGGCCACCAGAAAACCAGAAAAGTTGGTAACTCAGCGGATTGCAGACCCCTAATCCTAACAAGACAGCTAGCAGTAGCCGTGGGGCGTACCTACGATGCCCTAGACGCCTTGGCACAGTCGGAGATGTTATGAATGAGTCACCGGAGGAGGAAAAAACAAAAACCAAGCTAAGTCCAGAAAACCAGAGAGGTTGGTAGCTAGCGGATTGCAGATCCCTGATCCTATTCACCACAACTAACAGTAGCCGTGGGGGGTTCCTACGGTACCCTAGACCCCTCGTCACAGCCGGAGAGCTACATAAGCCTAAAGAAAGAAAGGGGAAATCTAAACTGCCCCAGAGCAGACCCCAAAGCAATAGACAGCCCCCAACATTATTGTTGTTGAAAAACAGATGAAAACACAAACGCAGACAGAAAGACAGGCTGAGCAAATGATGGGGCCCAACTAACTAGATAGGAAAGGACAGAAAAGATGCTGGCTGCAATCACCCAAAAAACCCTGCCAAAAATAATGTCCAACACGTCTGATAGAAAAGGCCCTGAAGTCACTAGACTTAAAAATCTCTATATCAGCACTCAGGTATATTCTGAAGACAGAGCAAAGAGATCAACTGATCAGAGACAAAAATGGAGTTCAGCCCGTCCCAACCAGGGAAAGTTGAACACAAACACTAAGTAAACAGACAAAATCTCATGGAAAAATAGCAGAGCATAAACTTAGCTTTTAGTAGACAGGAACTAAACTGGATGCCAGAGCTCAGAGCAGAAAGGATCACCAGCAACCCAGCAGGGCGTCGGCTGCCTTGTATCCACTCAGAAATTACGGATGTCCAATCACACTCCACCTGTTCAGATGACAGGTTCTTCCCATCCAGATCAATTTCACTACCTCCTTTCACCAGCAGAGGGAGTTCATCAGACATCAGAGGTGAAGGAGAAAATGAACTCATAACACGGAGAACTAACTAAGCTTAAAGCAAGAAAGGTGAAATCTAAACTACCCTGGAGTCGAACCTCAAAGAAATAGATAGCCCCAAACATATATTGTCGGTGAGAGAAGATGAGACACAAACACAGGCATAAAATAGACTGAGCAAGTGATGGGGCCCAAACTGTCTAGATAGGATAGGAAAGGAAAGACACTGTCTGCAATCACGCAAAAACCATAAAAAATCCAACACGTCTGATGTAAAAAAAAACCACTGAGGTCTCACGACCTCTCCCCCACTATATCAGCTTTCTGGTGTGAACTGGCAGCAAAGCAAAAGAGGCTAATATAACAGGGGACTGAACAAACTGACACAAGCTGTAACATATGGAGCGGGGTCCAGCCCTGCCCCAGCAGGGAGCACGCTGAACCCTCACAGCAAAGCAGAAAGAGACAAAACCAGATCAGATGCAAAGGATTAGCAAATGAACAATTTAACTGAAAAATGCAGGATCAGGCAGGAGACAGAAGACCTCAAAATGCACAGGAAGAAACAATCACCAGCAGCAACTGAGTAAAGCCTGGTCACTTATATCCTCCCAGTCAGTAACCCCTGGCTTCCAATCATCGTCGTAAGGTGGCAGACTTTCAACCCGGCCAGCTCCACTACCCGCAGTAACCACCAGAGGGAGCCCCGACTCAGAAGTCAGATCAAGAGAATTCACAAGAGTACCCCCCCTTGAGGAGGGGTCACTGAACCCTCATCCACGCCACCAGGCCGATCAGTATGGGCCCGGTGAAAAGCACGAACCAATCTCTCAGCATGAATGTCAGAAGCAGAGACCCAAGAATTATCCTCCTGGCCATAACCTTTCCACTTGACCAAGTACTGGAGTCTCCGTCTAGCCAGATGAGAATCCGATATCTTCTCTACCTCATACTTCAAATTACCCTTAACCAATACAGGGTCAGGGGGCGCTGCTATGGGAACTACTGGCTCCACAAACCTTTTCAACAAAGATTTATGAAAAACGTTATGAATTTTAAACGTAACTGGAATAGCCAAATGGAAAGAAACAGGGTTAAGGATTTCCAAAATCTTATAAGGTCCAATGAACCTTGGCTTGAATTTTGGAGACGCAACCTTCATAGGAATATTTTGTGAGGACAACCAAACCATATCACCCACTTTAAACCGGGGACCAATGTTGCTATGCTGGTTGGAAAACCATTGGGCCTTTTCCTGAGAGAGGGACAACTTATCCACTACTTGGTCCCAAATCTGCTGCATTCTCTCTACCACAGAATCCACACTTGGGCAGGCTGAATCTTCCACCTGCCCCGAAGATAATCGAGGATGAAACCCAAAGTTACAGAAAAAAGGAGACATCAAAGTGGCAGAACTAGCCCTATTGTTTAGCGCAAATTCAGCCAAGGGCAAAAATGAGACCCAGTCATCTTGATCAGCAGGTATAAAACATCTCAGATAGAACAAACCAGACTTTGGAATCCTAGCAGTCTGCCCATTGGTCTGAGGATGAAATGCAGATGAGAAAGATAACTGTATTCCCAGTTTGGAAGAAAAAGCTCTCCGAAATCTGGAAACAAACTGGACTCTTCTGTCCAACACAATGTTCTCAGGAATCCCGTGCAAACGAACCACCTGTTGTAAAAACAAGGGCACCAACTCAGAAGAAGATGGCAACTTTGGGAATGGTACAAGATGGACCATCTTAGAGAATCTATCACAGATCACCCAGATAACAGTCATTCTCTGAGAGACAGGGAGATCAGCAATAAAATCCACAGCAACTCCAAGTCCTGCACCGTAGTTCTTTAAAGATACTTTCAACCGTCATCAAGAGACAAGTCTACGTTTCTTACTACATATCTATGAAGACTACAACTGCAGGAACCTCTCCAAGTGCTTCAGTTTGCTGGCTCCTTCGAACAGGAGCCACATGAACGTAACTTTGTCGCTGGACTCTGCCACGGCGGGGAGCATACCTTTGCATGCTAATGCCATGCAAGGACACATGACTATCAGTGTCCAACTGAACTTTAAACTTCCCCTTGTGAATTAGAACTTCCACTGTTGGGTTGGTGGAAAAGATGCATGTTGCGGCTTCCCCAATCCGAAGATAGGTTTTTCTATTGGACTTTTTTTTCTATTTTTTCATTTTTTACTCAAGTACTACGTTTTACTGCAAGTATGGACTTGATTTCTGCATTATGTTGCATTGTTTTGTCTTCTCTCCTCTCATTTCAGTTTTCATGACGCAGAGTTGCGTGCCAAAAACGCTGTAGAAAGGCAGGAGGAAGAGTGTGGGAGGAGACTATGTGAGTGGGTGGAGAATATGTGTGAGCAGAGATATGCATGTCTGTCTGCCGGTGTTTGTGTGTGTTGGTCTGTGTAGCCAGGCATCTTCTGATGGGAATACTGCTCCCATCCAGCTATGTCTGCTGTCACATATAACAGTGACAGCATTAGCCGATGATGGGGCAGTAGTCCCATCATCCGGCAACTGTGTTCAATTGTAAAACAAAAAACAAAAAAAAATTCAACATACAGTACATACTCACCAAACACCTAGTTCCCGACGCCCTCGTTCTCCTGTAACAAAAATAAAATAATAAACCAACTTATATTTACCTTTCTGCCGTAGTCCATTTAATAACGAGTGTCCCACGACGATCTCCCGTGTAGAACAGTGACATAGGGAGATGTCACTGTTCTACAGGGCCTCCGGCGTTGCAGTGACCAGAGGTAATCCTCCGCAGGGCCTCCGGCGTTGCAGTGACCAGAGGTAATCCTCCGCAGTGTATCCCGCCGCCGGGAGAGAGGTCACCTGAGTTCATGCTGTCACCGGCAATCCTGTATGAGTATGAGAAAATTCTAACGCAGCAGTGCCATAAAGTGAGAGCACGAACTCCGGTGAACTCTTCAGTGATGCACTGCAGGAGCCATTACCTCCCTTCATTGTATCACCGGAGGCCCTGTAGAGCAGTCACATCTCCCGAGGTCACTGTTCTACACGGGAGATCGTCGTGGGACAGTCGTTATTAAATGGATTACATCGGAACAAGGAGTATTTGTGTTGGTTTATTTATTTTTTTTGCAGGAGATCGAGGGCTTCGTATGGATTAGGTGTATAATAAATCTGGGAAACTGTTGTGTTTTATTTAATTAAAATACTTTATTTTAGCTATGTCTTTATTTAACTTGTAACAGCTATAGGATTAGTAATGGATAGGTGTCTTATTGACGCCTCTCCATTACTAAGCTGTGGGCTTGACGTCAGCTAAAAATACAAAGGTGACCTCAACCCCACAACTATTACCCTACTTGCCACCACTACAGGGCAAGTGGGAAGAGAGAGGCTAAGTGCCAGAATTTACACATCTTAGAGATGCACCATTTCTGCGGCGGCTGAGAGCTGGTGTATGTAGCCGGGGGGGGCAATATCCATGATTATCAGCTTGCAGCTGTCTGTATAGCCTTTTCTGGTTATTAATTATTGGGTGACCCCACATCATTTTTTAGGGGGCTCCCCTATTTTAATAACCAGTAAAGGCTAAATATACAGTTGTGAGCTTATATTAATAGCCTGGGAAGATCCATGGGTATTACACCCTTCCCAGGCTATAAATATCTGCCCCCAGTTGCTAGCTTTCCCTGTTCTGGTTTTGAAAATTGCGCAGGAGCCACGCAACTTTTTTGTTACATTTTTTTAATGAAACAGTTATTGCATTTAAGGCCGGGATCACACTTGTGAGAAACTCGCAAGAGCCTCGCACCTCAGTACCCGGCACTGCCGCCAGCACTCGGGACCGGATGTGTATTTCTATGCAGCTGAACACTCCGGTCCGAGTTCCGGCGGCAGTGCCGGGTACTGAGGTGCGGGACTCGTGCGAGTTTCTTGTAAATGTGATCCCGGCTTAACGCAGATTATTTTGTGTGTGTGTTCGTATCTTTATTTAACTCTTTATGTACCATTTTATTATGTTCATTACTAAACATCGGGCTTGGTATTATCTACAGTTGTGGACAAAAGTATTGACACCCCTGCAATTTTGTCAGGTAATACTCAGTTTCTTCCTGAAAATGATTGCAATCACAAATTCTTTGGTATTATTATCTTCATTTAATTTGTCTTAAATGAAAAAACACAAAAGAGAATGAAGCAAAAAGCAAAACATTGATTATTTCACACAAAACTCCAAAAATGGGCCAGACAAAAGTATTGGCACCCTCAGCCTAATACTTGGTTGCACAACCTTTAGCCAAAATAACTGCGACCAACCGCTTCCGGTAACCATCAATTAGTTTCTTACAATGCTCTGCTGGAATTTTAGACCATTCTTCTTTGGCAAACTGCTCCAGGTCCCTGATATTAGAAGGGTGCCTTCTCCAAACTGCCATTTTTAGATCTCCCCGCAGGTGTTCTATGGGATTCAGGTCTGGACTCATTGCTGGCCACCTTAGAAGTCTCCAGTGCTTTCTCTCAAACCATTTTCTAGTGCTTTTTGAAGTGTGTTTTGGGTCATTGTCCTGCTGGAAGACCCATGACCTCTGAGGGAGACCCAGCTTTCTCACACTGGGCCCTACATTATGCTGCAAAATTTGTTGGTAGTCTTCTGACTTCATAATGCCATGCATACGGTCAAGCAGTCAAGTGCCAGAGGCAGCAAAGCAACCCCAAAACATCAGGGAACCTCTGCCATGTTTGACTGTAGGGACCGTGTTTTTTTCTTTGAATGTCTCTTTTTTTCTCCTGTAAACTCTATGTTGATGCCTTTGCCCAAAAAGCTCTACTTTTGTATCATCTGACCAGAGAACATTCTTCTAAAACGTTTTAGGCTTTTTCAGGTAAGTTTTGGCAAACTGCAGCCTGGCTTTTTTATGTGTCGGGGTAAAAAGTGGGGTCTTCCTGGTTCTCCTACCATACAGTCCCTTTTCATTCAGACGCCGACGGATAGTACGGGTTGACACTGTTGTACCCTCGGACTGCAGGGCAGCTTGGACTTGTTTGGATGTTAGTCGAGGTTCTTTATCCAACATCCGCACAATCTTGCATTGAAATCTCTTGTCAATTTTTCTTTTCTGTCCAAATCTAGGGAGGTTAGCCACAGTGCCATGGGCTTTAAACTTCTTGATGACACTGCGCACGGTAGACACAGGAACATTCAGGTCTTTGGAGATGGACGTGTAGCCTTGAGATTGCTCATGCTTCTTCACAATTTGGTTTCTCAAGTCCTCAGACAGTTCTTTGGTCTTCTTTCTTTTCTCCATGCTCAATGTGGTACACACAAGGACACAGGACAGAGGTTGAGTCAACTTTAATCCATGTCAACTGGCTGCAAGTGTGATTTAGTTATTGCCAACACCTGTTAGGTGCCACAGGTAAGTTACAGGTGCTGTTAATTACACAAATTAGAGAAGCATCACATGATTTTTCGAACAGTGCCAATACTTTTCTCCACCCTCTTTTTATGTTTGGTGTGGAATTATATCCAATTTGGCTTTAGGACAATTCTTTTTGTGTTTTTTCATGTAAGACAAATTAAATGAAGAAAATAATAACAAAGAATTTGTGTTTGCAATAATTTTCAGGAAGAAACTGAGTATTATCTGACAAAATTGCAGGGGTGTCAATACTTTTGGCACAACTGTATCTATCTATCTTTCTATCTCTCGATATATCTATTGATTCATCTATCTATCTATCGATATATCTATCTACCAACAGATATACTTTCAAAAAAGAGAGACGCGGCAGTACTCCGTAGAGACCAATACATATGCAAACAAGATTTAACAAAATTACTGAAAAAACTGTACTCAAAATTTTTTTAAAAAGCACAGAAATGAAGGATATAAAACGGCCAATTCATGTGAGCCCATAAAGGCCTGACCAGCACCTCGATATAGTGTGAACAGGTGCCAACTCATATCTAACACTTGTGCATGTTACATATGTTTTTAATTCATATCTATCTATGTATAGATATATTTATCTATTTATCTATCTATCTACAGATATATCTATCTATCTAAAGACAAAAAAGAACACAGCAGCTCATGTGCATGAATCTAGGCCATGTGAAAACACAGAAAAACATTCAATATAGATTAAACTTCTCAAAATTTTTCAAATAATGTTTTACAAAAATTTTTTTAACAGATTAAAAACTAAAGTTATTAGTGCACAAATTGGCCAATTCATGTATGCCCACCAAGCTCGGCAAGGTGACCGCCCTCTGATGGGTCCCTGCTCTACACTATAAGCCACTTCTGGGTCACCAGCCTACAGCTTGCACATGTTCACAATAGGAGGTGCTGATCATTTTTTTGCACATGTGCTGCAGTGTTCTTTTTTGTCTATATTATGCAGTTTTTGCAGCTTGCACGTGTTCAAACTAGGAGGTGCTGATCGTTTTTCTGCTTATCTATAGATATATCTATCTGTAGGTATTTACTTATATTTGTTTTGTGTGTGTAAACATTATATTTGAATATGGTATGTGATGATATTATGGTATTCAATGGAGTATGTAAAGGAGAGGTTGGACAAGGAAATTACATCACGATTCTTTTTTTTTTTGTTAAATAATATATCTTTATTTAGCTTACAAAAGCTAAAAGCTGGGTGTCCGTTTGGGACCCAGAGACTCTGCCACTATTCACACTAGGTAGGTTTTAACCATTAGTGTAGTTACTGTCTCAAATGGGTACACCTTGCCGTGGTGGGACAGCTTTATACTTTTTTGATCAAAATAGTGGTTACCAAGTACCCTATGCTATTTAATGCACTTGCTTTTTTACTTATTTTCATTAGGGTATATACACACATTGTTTTTTCCTTTGGTTTTGCTTACAAAAATGCATACAAATCCGCATGAAAATCCGCACTGTGATAAAACACTCCGGGATCGCCTTTGCTGGGATCAAAGGTCACGTGTGTTCAGCATGAAACTCAGGCGCACAGCCGGGGTCCGGGTATAACTGACACTGGGGTCAGGTTTATTAAAGGTGAAAGCAATGCATAAAGAAAAAAAACATAAAACAAATCCTTGCCTGTCTGGCACTAACTAAACAAAGTACAACCTAACTACCAACTGGCGGGCTTCTCCCGTCCAGCCAAACCACAGTTGCAGCGGGCACTGCTTTCACTCACGTGTGTCTCTCCCACAGACAAGCTCTCTGTGTTCCCAGGCTGAGACACTCATACAACCACCTGGCATCCTTTTATATCCGCCCTCTCATTATTCATTAATAACCAGGTGAGATACTGACCAGATTAGGCCACATAGGAAAAGTATCTGGGCGAGATATACCTGCCCTCATCCACTATTCCCACATGATTCTCACATATCCCCCCCTGCTCAGACCACTCCAGTCGAGCAATGACACAAGCCAAACAGTGCACTCGGGACAGGGCATCTGCATTCCCCATCTGTACCCCTGGGCGGTGCTCCACCGTAAAAGTGTAGGCCTGCAGGGCAAGGAACCACCAGGTCACCCGGCTATTCCGTTCCTTGTTCAAGTGCATCCACTTGAGAGGGGCATGGTCAGTGATCAGCCTGAACTTTCGGCCCACCAGGTAATATTTTAGGGCCTCTAGAGCCCACTTAATGGCTAGGCACTCTTTTTCTATGACTGCATACTTTTGCTCCTGTTTGTTCAGCTTCCTACTGAGATAGAGGACTGGGTGTTCCACTCCGTCCCTCACTTGTGACAGTACCACCCCGATACCGGTATCAGAGGCATCCGTTTGTACCACAAACTCGCTGCAGAAGTCCGGAGTCACCAGTACTGGTTGAGAGCAAAGTGCCCGTTTTAGGCTATGGAAGGCTTCTTCAGCCGCTAAACTCCATTTAATCATGACGGAGTCTTTCCCTTTTGTAAGATCCGTCAGGGGGGTAGCGATGGCTGCAAATTTGGGTATGAACCGGCGATAATAGCCGGCGATCCCCAGAAAGGCTTGCACCTGCTTCTTGTTGATAGGTTGCGGCCAGTCCTGAACCGCCTGAATCTTATCGAGCTGGGGTTTAACAATACCCCTCCCAATTACATACCCCAAATACCGGGCTTCTTCTAGCCCGATGTGACATTTCTTGGGGTTCGAAGTTAGACCTGCCTCCCACAGGTCGTCAATCACAGGTTGTACTTTCTGGAGATGAGTCTCCCAGTCCAAGCTGTAAATGACAATGTCATCCAAATAGGCCGAAGCGTACTGCCTATGTGGCCTCAGGACTCGATCCATCAGTCTCTGGAAGGTCGCCGGTGCCCCGTGCAGTCCAAACGGCATATACACATACTGATATAAACCTTCCGGCGTAGCAAATGTTGTCTTTTCTCTGGCAGCCTCAGCCAGAGGGATCTGCCAATACCCCTTTGTTAGATCTAGGGTCGTAATATACCGGGCTTTTCCTAACCGATCTATTAACTCGTCGACCCGGGGCACAGGGTACGCATCAAATTTTGAGACCGCATTCAGTTTCCTGAAGTCATTGCAGAACCGGATGGTGCCGTCTGGTTTAGGAATTAGCACAATTGGGCTGGAGCAAGCACTGTGCGATTCCTCAATGACCCCTAACTCTAACATTGCCTTCACTTCTCGGGAAACGGCTTCACGGCGCGCTTCCGGGATTCGGTAGGGTTTTACGTGAACTGTGACACCAGGTTCCGTTACGATGTCGTGTTTCATTAGCGTAGTCTGCCCGGGTTTTTCTGAGAAAAACTTTTGGTTGTGAAGTAGAAACTGCCTGACCTCAGTCTTTTGCCGCTCCGAGAGAGTCTCTGCAACCCGTACCTCCGGTACGGTATGCGAGCAGACGGGACGGGCCAGCTCCGCTGACAAGGCAGACCAATCTTTCCAGGGTTTTATCAGATTTACATGATAAATCTGTTCAGGTTTCCGTTTACCTGCCTGGCATACTTTGTAGTTTACTTCACCAACTCTTTCCTTAATCTCAAAGGGGCCCTGCCACTTTGCCAGGAACTTACTGTCCACCGTGGGGACCAGGATCAACACCCTATCTCCAGGTGCAAACTTACGGATCTTGGCGCCCCTATCATAGATTCTTTTTTGGGCTCCTTGAGCCTGCATCATGTGTTCTTTAACGATAGGCATAACAGCCGCAATACGGTCCTGCATTTGGGTGACGTGATCTATCACCGTTTTAAACGGAGTGACCTGACCCTCCCAGGTTTCTTTTGCAACGTCTAACAGTCCGCGAGGACGTCGGGCGTACAATAACTCGAAAGGCGAGAATCCCGTGGAAGACTGGGGTACTTCCCTGATGGCAAAAAGCAAATACGGAAGTAAATAGTCCCAGTTCTTCCCATCCTTGTCTATCACCTTTCTCAGCATCTGCTTCAGAGTTTTATTGAACCGTTCGGCCAACCCGTCTGTTTGAGGGTGATACACGGATGTGCGTAACGGTTCGATTTGTAACAATCGGCAGAGCTCCTTCACTACCCAGGACATAAAGGGGGTCCCCTGGTCGGTGAGTATCTGTTTTGGTACACCGACCCGACTAAACACATGCACCAGTTCCTTGGCAATTGTCTTGGTGGCCGTGTTACGCAAAGGGATGGCCTCTGGGTA
Source organism: Dendrobates tinctorius (assembly GCF_039654945.1). NCBI lineage: Eukaryota > Metazoa > Chordata > Amphibia > Anura > Dendrobatidae > Dendrobates > Dendrobates tinctorius. The sequence goes on from NW_027361908.1 coordinate 30,714,609, forward strand.
ACGAGTGGCATAATCCAAGATGACCAGGATATGTTGGTGTCCACGTGCAGACAGTGGAAGGGGCCCAACTAAATCCATCCCAATCCTCTCAAACGGGACTTCAATAATAGATAGGGGTACCAAAGGGCTACAGAACCGGGGCTTAGGTGCAGAGGCTTGGCAGTCAGGACAAGACTCACAATATACACGAATATTGTGATGCATGCCTGGCCAAACAAAACAGTGTAATATCCTTTCGGTGGTTTTCTGGACTCCCAGGTGACCTCCCATCACATGTCCGTGGGCCAGGTCCAGCACCTGCCGCCGGTAGGGTTTCCATGGCTTACCCACTTCCTCAGGGCTGGCAGTAGAGCTCTCAGGTACTTGTCCATGACGACTCTCTGGATTATCTCTGGCGCTGTCAACAAGTCGGGTTGTAGCCACTTCTTCGTCACGTGAATCAGGTCGAACATCTGTGACCGCGGTGGTTTATCTGGCTGATAAGTCCATTGATGCACTCTCTGTGCACGGACAGCGGTCGTCACTCCCAGCCGGGCCAAGATCTCGGCTTTCAGTTTGTCAAAGTCCTGCACGGCTTCAGGTTCCAAGTCATAATAAGCCTTTTGGGCTTCACCGGAAAGAAACGGGGCAATCAGACCAGCCCATCGTGCCTTCGGCCATTTTTCTCGCACCGCCGTCCGTTCAAACGTGGTCAGGTATGCCTCGACGTCATCTTCGGTCGTCATCTTCTGCCAGTACCGACTCACGTGAATCACTCTCGACTTGGCTTCCCGGTTAACCTCAGGTAAGCTTGCCAAGCGCTGCGCCACCTGCTGGAGAAGCGAACATTCGGTAACTGTCATGTCCACCAACTCCTTCAGCTGGGCCATCATCACCCAATTAGCTTCTTGCTGGACGGCGGTGGTCTGTACCAACGCTTTCACCACGTCCTCCATGCTCATGCTTCTCACGTGATGCCCGCATTCTCCACCACAATGTGATAAAACACTCCGGGATCGCCTTTGCTGGGGTCAAAGGTCACGTGCGTACAGCATGAAACTCAGGCGCACAGCCGGGGTCCGGGTATAACACACTGGGTCAGGTTTATTAAAGGTGAAAGCAATGCATAAAGAAAAAAAGCATAAAACAAATCCTTGCCTGTCTGGCACTAACTAAACAAAGTACAACCTAACTACCAACTGGCGGGCTTCTCCCGTCCAGCCAAACCACAGTTTCAGCGGGCACTGCTTTCACTCACATGTGTCTCTCACACAGACAAGCTCTCTGTGTTCCCAGGCTGAGACACTCACACAACCACCTGGCATCCTTTTATATCCGCCCTCCCATTATTCATTAATAACCAGGTGAGATACTGACCAGATTAGGCCACATAGGAAAGGTATCTGGGCGAGATATACCTGCCCTCATCCACTATTCCCACATGATTCTCACAGCACCACAAAATGCATCAAATCTGGGCGGATTTTCAACTGCGTTTTCTGCCAAGAGAGGAAGAATCCGCGCAGAAAATTTCACAGGCAAATCCGCAACATGTGTACATATCCTAAGTCTCCCATCATCGCCCAACCTCCATCATTGCCTTTTTCATCACCTCCATGATTTCCTTTTCCACCACCCCAATCATTGCCTTCTCCACACTCCTATCATTGCCTTCTCCAACACACCCATCATTGCCCTCTCCACCGTCTCCATCATTGTCCTCTCCACCACCCCAATCATTGCCCTCCTCCATCACCTCCATCATTACCCTCTCTACCACCTCCATCATGGTTCTCCCACTCCACCCCATCATTGTCCTCTTCCCCACCTCCATCATGGCCTTCTTCACCACCACCCCCATTATTGCCCTTTCCACCACTTCCATCATTGCCTTCTCCCCCACCACCTCCATTATCATTGCCTTCTCCCCAACCACCCCATCATTGTCCTTTCCAGCACCTCTAATATTGCTTTCTCTCTCCCACCACCACTATCATTGCCCTTTCCATCACTTCCATCATTGCCTTCTCCCCAACCACACCCATCATTACCCTTTCCACCACCTCCATCATTGCCTTCTCCCCCACCACCTCCAACATCATTGCCTTCTCCCTCATCACCCCCATTATTGCCCTTTCCACCACTTCCATCATTGCCTTCTCCCCCACCACACCCATCATTGCCCTTTCCACCACCTCCATCATTGCCTTCTCCCCCACCACCTCCATTATTATTGCCTTCTCCCCAACCACCCCATCATTGTCCTTTCCACCACCTCTAATATTGCTTTCTCTCTCCCACCACCACTATCATTGCCCTTTCCATCACTTCCATCACTTCCATCATTGCCTTCTCCCCCACCACACCCATCATTGCCCTTTCCACCACCTCCACCATTGCCTTCTCCCCCACCACCTCCAACATCATTGCCTTCTCCCTCATCACCCCATCATTGCCCTTTCCACCACTTCCATCATTGCCTTCTCCCCGCCACCTCCATTATCATTGCCTTCCCCCCAACCACCCCATCATTGTCCTTTCCACCACCTCTAATATTGCTTTCTCTCTCCCACCACCACTATCATTGCCCTTACCATCACTTCCATCATTGCCTTCTCCCCCACCACACCCATCATTGCCCTTTCCACCACACCCATCATTGCCTTCTCCCCCAACACCTCCAACATCATTGCCTTCTCCCTCATCACCCCATCATTGCACTTTCCACCACCTCTATCATTGCATTTTCCCCCACCACCCCCATCATTGCCCTCTCCACCACCAACACACAGGCACACATCACTCACCTCTCTGCATGTTCCCTGGCAGCCGCAGCGCACACACACACACACACACACCACTCACCTCTCCACACATTCCCCCGCAGCCACACACACACACACACCTCTGCATGTTCCCCTACACACAGATACACACACAAACACACCATCACTCACCTATACACACATTCCCCACAGAAGCAGCATTTTTATTGCCGGGAGATTTCTGTCTGACACAGAAGTGCGCTGAATGCTGCCGCCATCCAGCCGTGCTGCTGTGTCAGACAGGAAGTGTGCAGCTCCGCTCTCATTTTCTCCTGTAGGCAGTGGAGCTGCAGGAAGCGCTCCTGCCCGCCGCACATAAGGGCAATCTGGCCAGGGGCCCCCCGGAGCCTTCATGCCACATAACCAGGCCAGATTGCCCTCAGTGTTAGCCGCCCTGCAAGGGGCTCCTGTTATGAATGAGTCACCGAAGGAGGAAAAAACAAAAATACAAGCTAAGTCCAGAAAACCGGAGAGGTTGGTAGCTATCAGATTGCAGACCCCTGATCCTAGCCACAACAACTAACAGTAGCCATGGGGGGTTCCTACGATGCCCTAGACCCCTCGATCACAGCCGGAGAACTAAATAGGCCTAAAGAAAGAAAGGGGAAATCTAAACTGCCCCAGAGCAGACTCCAAAGCAATAGGCAGCCCCCAACATACAATGACGGTGAAGCAAGATGAAAACACTAACACAGATAGAAAGATAGGTTGAGCAAACGATGGGGCCCAAACTAACTAAAAAGGACAGTATAGAAAAGCTGCTGTCTGCAATCCGTAAAAAACCCTACCAAAAAATGTCCCAACCGTCTGATAGGAAAAACAGGCCCTGAAGTCGCTAGGACTTCAAAATGACTATATCAGCACTCAGGTAAATTCTGAAGACAGAGCAAAGAGACAAACTGATCAGAGACAAAAAATGGAACTCAGCATACCCCCGACCGGGGATGGCCGAACTCCAAAAAACAAGGTAAACAAAACAAAACTAATAAGTTCAATAGCAGAGCAAAAACTTATCTTTGAGAAGCAGGAATCAGACTGGTCTCCAAGAATCCAGCAGAGAAATCACCAGCAACTCAGAAGGGCGTCGGCTGCCTTATATCCAGTCAGAAATTCCTGTTACCCAGTCATCATCTACAAGATCAGGTGTTTGGTAATCAGCCTCACTACCTTCCTTCACCAGAAGAGGGAGTTCATCAGACATCGACGGTGAAGGGGAAAATGAACTCACAACAGGCTCCCCTCCACCTACAGGCCCCTATGCAGCTGCACCAGCTGCACATGCGATATGTCTGCCCCTGCTCTCCACTCTTCTCTCAGACTCTGGGACCTTGATTTCCAAATGAAATGCAAAATTTACTTTCATCTAAAAACAACACCTTGGACCACTGAGCAACAGTCTATTTCTTTTTCTCCTTGGCCCAGGTAAGACACTTCTGGTGTTGTCAATTGGTCATGAGTGGCTTGACAACAGGAATGCAACACTTGTAGCGCATGTCCTGAATACATCTGTATGTGGTGGCAGTCCACTCCTTGTGAATCTCCCCCAAATTTTTGAATGGCCTTTTCTTAACAATCCTTTCAAGGCAGTGGTTATCCCGGTTGCTTGTGCACCTTTTTCTACCACACTTTTTCCGTCCACTCAACTTTCCATTAATATGCTTGGATACAAAACTCTGAACAGCCAGCTTTTACAGCAAAGACCTTTTGTGGCTTACCATCCTTGTGGAGTGTGTCAATGACTTCCTTCTGGACATCTTTCAAGTCAGCAGTCTTCTCGATGATTGTGGAGCCTACTGAACCAGACTAAGGTACCTTTTTAAACACTTAGGAAGCCTTTGCAGGTGTTTTGGTTAATTATTCTAATTTACTGAGATAATTACTTTTGGGTTTTCATTGATGTAAGCCATAATCATCAATATTAACAGAAATAAACACTTGAAAAAAATCACTCTGCTTGCCAATGTGTCATAGCACCCTCAAACCATTGTAGCAAAATCTGAACTCCAACATGGCGCTTCTTCCCATCTAAGCTTGTGTACTCAGGAGAAATTGTACAACAAATTTTAGTGTCCATTTTTTTCCTGTTATTGTGAAAATGAAAGAAATTGGAGCTAAAACAACATTTTTTGTGGGAAAAAAAAAAATTTCATTTTTACAGTTCAACTTTCTAAAATTTTGTGACGTACCTGTGGGTTCAAGGTTCTCATCACAACTCTAGATAAATTCCTTGAGGGGTCTAGTTTCCACTATTTAGGCACATCAGAGGCTCTCCAAATCCGACATGACACCTGTAGACCATTCCATCAAAGTCTGCTTTCCAAAACATCACTTTTTCCTTTCTGAGCCTTACCTTGTGCCTTAACAGTAGTTTTCCCCAACATATGGGGTATCGGCGTACTCAGGACAAATTGCACATCAAATTTTTGTGTCCATTTTCTCCTGTTACCCTTGTGAAAATGAAAAATTTGGGGCTAAAAGAACATTTTTGTGGGAGAAATGTGATTTTTCTATTTTCACTGCTCTACATTATAAACTTCTGTGATGCACCTGGGGGGTTCAAGGTGCTCACCACTAGTGTTGAGCGATACCATCCGATACCCTAAAATATCGGATCGGATGGTATCGGCCCGATACGAAAAAAGTATCGGGTATCGCCGATTCCGATACCGGAAGTCCCATTCAAGTCTATGGGACTTCCGGTATTGGAATAAGAAAAACCCTTTTTTGTCCCTGTACAGCCTCTCAGGGGGGGTGTACGGACCTTCCGGGGGTCTGTGCCGACTGCCCGGGGGTCTGTGTGGACTGCCGGGGAGCTGTGCTGGCCTGCCGGTGGTTTGTACCGACTGTCCGGGGGTCTGTGCAGGCTGCGGGGGTCTGTGCCGGCCTGCTGGTGGTCTGTACCGACTGTCCGGGGGTCTGTGCAGGCTGCGGGGGTCTGTACCGGCCTGAGGGGGGCTGTGCCGGCCTGCCGGTGGTCTGCACCAACTGTCCGGGGGTCTGTGCAGGCTGCGGGGGTCTGTGCCGGCCTGCTGGGGGGCTGTACCGGCCTGCCGGTGGTCTGTACTGACTGTCCGGGGGTCTGTGCAGGCTGCGGGGGTCTGTGCAGGATCGTCCGATCGGGCGATGCCTGCTACCATGACGGTGATTGACACATTAGCCAATGATGGGACAGTAGTAGCCCCATCATCCGGCTAATGTGCTGAATGTAAAAAAAAAAAAAAAAATACATACTACATACATACAACATACATGCTACATACATACTACATACATGCTACATACATACTACATATATACTACATGCATGCAACATGCATACTACATATATACCACATATATACTTGCATGCAACATACATACTACATATATACTACATGCAACATGCATGCTACATACAGTGGGGAAAAAAAGTATTTAGTCAGTCAGCAATAGTGCAAGTTCCACCACTTAAAAAGATGAGAGGCGTCTGTAATTTACATCATAGGTAGACCTCAACTATGGGAGACAAACTGAGAAAAAAAAATCCAGAAAATCACATTGTCTGTTTTTTTTTCATTTTATTTGCATATTATGGTGGAAAATAAGTATTTGATCAGAACCAAAATTTCATCTCAATACAGCCTCAGAAATCGCAGGTTAACAGCAGCTCAGATTAGAGACCAGGTCAATGCCACACAAAGTGCAACAGACACATCTCTACAACAACTGTTAAGAGGAGACTTTGTGCAGCAGGCCTTCATGGTAAAATAGCTGCTAGGAAACCACTGCTAAGGACAGACAACAAGCAGAAGAGACTTGTTTGGGCTAAAGAACACAAGGAATGAACATTAGACCAGTGGAAATCTGTGCTTTGGTCTGATTAGTCCAAATTTAAGATCTTTGGTTCCAAGTTCCAACCACCGTGTCTTTGTGCGAGTCAGAAAAAATGAACGGATGGACTCTACATGCCTGGTTCTCACCGTGAAACATGGAGGAGGAGGTGTGACGGTGTGGGAGTGCTTTGCTGGTGACACTGTTGGGGATTTATTCAAAATTGAAGGCATACTGAACCAGCATGGCTACCACAGCATCTTGCAGCGTCATGCTATTCCATCCGGTTTGCGTTTAGTTGGACCATCATTTATTTTTCAACAGGACAATGACCCCAAACACACCTCCAGGCTTTGTAAGGGCTATTTGACCAAGAAGGAGAGTGATGGAGTGCTACGCCAGATGACCTGGCCTCTACAGTCACCAGACCTGAATCCAATCGAGATGGTTTGGGGTGATCTGGACCGCAGAGTGAAGGCAAAAGGGCCAACAAGTGCTAAGCATCCTGGGAACTCCTTCAAGACTGTTGGAAGACCATTTCCGGTGACTACCTCTTGAAGCTCATGAACAGAATGCCAAGTGTGTGCAAAGCAGTAATAAAAGCAAAAGGTGGCTACTTTGAAGAACCTAGAATATAAGACATATTTTCAGTTGTTTCACACTTTTTTGTTAATTATATAAATCCACAAGTGTTAATTCATAGTTTTGATGCCTTCAGAGTGAATCTACAATTTTCATAGTCATGAAAATAAAGAAAACTTTTTGAATGAGGTCTGTCCAAACTTTTGGTCTGTACTGTATATACAGTGGGGCAAAAAAGTATTTAGTCAGTCAGCAATAGTGCAAGTTCCACCACTTAAAAAGATGAGAGGCGTCTGTAATTTACATCATAGGTAGACCTCAACTATGGGAGACAAACTGAGAAAAAAAAATCCAGAAAATCACATTGTCTGTTTTTTTTTCATTTTATTTGCATATTATGGTGGAAAATAAGTATTTGGTCAGAAACAAGCAATCAAGATTTCTGGCTCTCACAGACCTGTAACTTCTTCTTTAAGAGTCTCCTCTTTCCTCCACTCATTACCTGTAGTAATGGCACCTGTTTAAACTTGTTATCAGTATAAAAAGACACCTGTGCACACCCTCAAACAGTCTGACTCCAAACTCCACTATGGTGAAGACCAAAGAGCTGTCAAAGGACACCAGAAACAAAATTGTAGCCCTGCACCAGGCTGGGAAGACTGAATCTGCAATAGCCAACCAGCTTGGAGTGAAGAAATCAACTGTGGGAGCAATAATTAGAAAATGGAAGACATACAAGACCACTGATAATCTCCCTCGATCTGGTGCTCCACGCAAAATCCCACCCCGTGGGGTCAGAATGATCACAAGAACGGTGAGCAAAAATCCCAGAACCACGCGGGGGGACCTAGTGAATGAACTGCAGAGAGCTGGGACCAATGTAACAAGGCCTACCATAAGTAACACACTACGCCACCATGGACTCAGATCCTGCAGTGCCAGACGTGTCCCACTGCTTAAGCCTGTACATGTCCGGGCCCGTCTGAAGTTTTCTAGAGAGCATTTGGATGATCCAGAGGAGTTTTGGGAGAATGTCCTATGGTCTGATGAAACCAAACTGGAACTGTTTGGTAGAAACACAACTTGTCGTGTTTGGAGGAAAAAGAATACTGAGTTGCATCCATCAAACACCATACCTACTGTAAAGCATGGTGGTGTAAACATCATGCTTTGGGGCTGTTTCTCTGCAAAGGGGCCAGGACGACTGATCCGGGTACATGAAAGAATGAATGGGGCCATGTATCGTGAGATTTTGAGTGCAAACCTCCTTCCATCAGCAAGGGCATTGAAGATGAAACGTGGCTGGGTCTTTCAACATGACAATGATCCAAAGCACACCGCCAGGGCAACGAAGGAGTGGCTTCGTAAGAAGCATTTCAAGGTCCTGGAGTGGCCTAGCCAGTCTCCAGATCTCAACCCTATAGAAAACCTTTGGAGGGAGTTGAAAGTCCGTGTTGCCAAGCGAAAAGCCAAAAACATCACTGCTCTAGAGGAGATCTGCATGGAGGAATGGGCCAACATACCAACAACAGTGTGTGGCAACCTTGTGAAGACTTACAGAAAACGTTTGACCTCTGTCATTGCCAACAAAGGATATATCACAAAGTATTGAGATGAAATTTTGTTTCTGACCAAATACTTATTTTCCACCATAATATGCAAATAAAATGAAAAAAAAACAGACAATGTGATTTTCTGGATTTTTTTTTTCTCAGTTTGTCTCCCATAGTTGAGGTCTACCTGTGATGTAAATTACAGACGCCTCTCATTTTTTTAAGTGGTGGAACTTGCACTATTGCTGACTGACTAAATACTTTTTTTCCCCCCTGTATATACTACATATACAGTTGTGGCCAAAAGTATTGACACCCCTGCAATTCTGTCAGATAATACTCAGTTTCTTCCTGAAAATGATTGCAAACACAAATTCTTTGGTATTATTATCTTCATTTCATTTGTCTTAAATGAAAAAACACAAAAGAGAATGAAGCATAAAGCAAAACATTGATCATTTCACACAAAACTCCAAAAATGGGCCAGACAAAAGTATTGGCACCCTCAGCCTAATACTGGGTTGCACAACCTTTAGCCAAAATAACTGCGACCAACCGCTTCCGGTAACCATCAATTAGTTTCTTACAATGCTCTGCTGGAATTTTAGACCATTCTTCTTTGGCAAACTGCTCCAGGTCCCTGATATTTGAAGGGTGCCTTCTCCAAACTGCCATTTTTAGATCTCTCCACAGGTGTTCTATGGGATTCAGGTCTGGACTCATTGCTGGCCACCTTAGAAGTCTCCAGTGCTTTCTCTCAAACCATTTTCTAGTGCTTTTTGAAGTGTGTTTTGGGTTATTGTCCTGCTGGAAGACCCATGACCTCTGAGGGAGACCCAGCTTTCTCACACTGGGCCCTACATTATGCTGCAAAATTTGTTGGTAGTCTTCTGACTTCATAATGCCATGCACATGGTCAAGAATTCCAGTGCCAGAAGCAGCAAAGCAACCCCAACACATCAGGGAACCTCCGCCATGTTTGACTGTAGGGACCGTGTTCTTTTATTTGAATGCCTCTTTTTTTTCTCCTGTAAACTCTATGTTGATGCCTTTGCCCAAAAAGCTCTACTTTTGTCTCATCTGACCAGAGAACATTCTTCCAAAACGTTTTAGGCTTTTTCAGGTAAGTTTTGGCAAACTCCAGCCTGGCTTTTTTATGTCTCGGGGTAAGAAGTGGGGTCTTCCTGGGTCTCCTACCATACAGTCCCTTTTCATTCAGACACCGACGGATAGTACGGGTTGACTTAGTTGTACCCTCGGACTGCAGGGCAGCTTGAACTTGTTTGGATGTTAGTCGAGGTTCTTTATCCAACATCCGTACAATCTTGCGTTGAACTCTCTTGTCAATTTTTCTTTTCCGTCCATATCTAGGAAGGTTAGCCACAATGCCATGGGCTTTAAACTTCTTGATGAGACTGCGCACGGTAGACACAGGAACATTCAGGTCTTTGGAGATGGACTTGTAGCCTTGAGATTGCTCATGCTTCCTCACAATTTGGTTTCTCAAGTCCTCAGACAGTTCTTTGATCTTCTTCCTTTTCTCCATGCTCAATGTGGTACACACAAGGACACAGGACAGAGGTTGAGTAAACTTTAATCCATGTCAACTGGCTGCAAGTGTGATTTAGTAATTGCCAACACCTGTTAGGTGCCACGGGTAAGTTACAGGCGCTGTTAATTACACAAATTAGAGAAGCATCACATGATTTTTCGAACAGTGCCAATACTTTTGTCCACCCTCTTTTTTATGTTTGATGTGGAATTATATCCAATTTGGCTTTAGGACAATTCTTTTTGTGTTTTTTTCATTTAAGACAAATTAAATGAAGACAATAATACCAAAGAATTTGTGTTTGCAATCATTTTCAGGAAGAAACTGAGTATTATCTGACAGAAATGCAGGGGTGTCAATACTTTTGGCCACAACTGTATACTACATGCATGCAACATACATAATACATATATACCACATATATACTACATGCATGCAACATACATATATACTACATATATACTACATGCAACATGCATACTACATATATACCACATGCATGCAACATACATATATACAACATATATACTACATGCATGCAACATACATATATACTACATATATACTACATGCAACATGCATACTACATATATACCACATGCATGCAACATACATATATACCACATATATACTACATGCATGCAACATACATATATACTACATATATACTACATGCAACATACATACTACATATATACCACATGCATGCAACATACATATATACAACATATATACTACATGCAACATGCATACTACATATATACCACATGCATGCAACATACATATATACCACATATATACTACATGCATGCAACATACATATATACTACATATATACTACATGCAACATACATACTACATATATACTACATGTATGCAACATACATACTACATACATACTACATATATACCACATATAAACTACATGCATGCAACATACATACAACATATATACTACATACATGCATACTACATATATACCACATATATACTACATGCATGCAACATACATATATACTACATATATACTACATGCAACATGCATACTACATATATACTACATATATACCACATGCATGCAACATACATATATACAACATATATACTACATGCAAACTGAGTATTATCTGACAGAAATGCAGGGGTGTCAATACTTTTGGCCACAACTGTATACTACATGCATGCAACATACATAATACAACATATATACTACATGCAAACTGAGTATTATCTGACAGAAATGCAGGGGTGTCAATACTTTTGGCCACAACTGTATACTACATGCATGCAACATACATAATACATATATACCACATATATACTACATGCATGCAACATACATATATACTACATATATACTACATGCAACATGCATACTACATATATACCACATGCATGCAACATACATATATACTACATGCATACTACAAATATACCACATATATACTACATGCATGCAACATACATATATACTACATATATACTACATGCAACATACATACTACATATATACTACATGCATGCAACATACATACATACTACATACATACTACATATATACCACATGCATGCAACATACATATATACCATATATATACTACATGCATGCAACATACATACATACAACATATATACTACATGCATGCAACATGCATACTACATATATACCACATGCATGCAACATATATACTACATGCATGCAACATGCATACTACATATATACAGCATATATACTACATGCATGCAACATACATATATACAACATATATACTACATGCAACATACATACTACATATATACTACATGCATGCAACATACATATATACTACATGCAACATACATACTACATATATACTATATGCATGCAACATACATACCATACATACATACTACATACATACTACATATATACCACATGCATGCAACATACATACATACTACATATATACTACATGCAACGTACATACTACATATATACTACATGCATGCAACATACATATATACCACATATATACTACATGCATGCAACATACATATATACTACATATATACTACATGCATGCAACATGCATACTACATATATACAACATATATACTACATGCATGCAACATACATTCATACTACATACATGCTACATACATACTACATATATACTACATGCATGCAACATGCATACTACATATACCACATGCATGCAACATGCATACAACATATATACTACATATATACTACATGCATGCAACATACATACAACATATATACTACATGCATGCAACATACATACAACATATATACTACATGCATGCAACATGCATACTACATATATACCACATGCATGCAACATGCATACAACATATATACTACATGCATGCAACATGCATACTACATATATACAACATATATACTACATGAATGCAACATACATATATACTACATGCAACATACATACTACATATATACTACATGCATGCAACATACATACTACATACATGCTACATATATACCACATGCATGCAACATACATACAACATATATACTACATGCAACACACATACTACATATATACTACATGCATGCAACATACATACTACATACATGCTACATATATACTACATGCATGCAACATACATACATACAACATATATACTACATGCATACTACATATATACCACATGCATGCAACATACATACAACATATATACTACATGCATGCAACATGCATACTACATATACAACATACAGTGGGGAAAAAAAGTATTTAGTCAGTCAGCAATAGTGCAAGTTCCACCACTTAAAAGATGAGAGGCGTCTGTAATTTACATCATAGGTAGACCTCAACTATGGGAGACAAACTGAGAAAAAAAAATCCAGAAAATCACATTGTCTGTTTTTTTTTCATATTATTTGCATATTATGGTGGAAAATAAGTATTTGGTCATAAACAAGCAATCAAGATTTCTGGCTCTCACAGACCTGTAACTTCTTCTTTAAGAGTCTCCTCTTTCCTCCACTCATTACCTGTAGTAATGGCACCTGTTTAAACTTGTTATCAGTATAAAAAGACACCTGTGCACACCCTCAAACAGTCTGACTCCAAACTCCACTATGGTGAAGACCAAAGAGCTGTCAAAGGACACCAGAAACAAAATTGTAGCCCTGCACCAGGCTGGGAAGACTGAATCTGCAATAGCCAACCAGCTTGGAGTGAAGAAATCAACTGTGGGAGCAATAATTAGAAAATGGAAGACATACAAGACCACTGATAATCTCCCTCGATCTGGTGCTCCACGCAAAATCCCACCCCGTGGGGTCAGAATGATCACAAGAACGGTGAGCAAAAATCCCAGAACCACGCGGGGGGACCTAGTGAATGAACTGCAGAGAGCTGGGACCAATGTAACAAGTCCTACCATAAGTAACACACTACGCCACCATGGACTCAGATCCTGCAGTGCCAGACGTGTCCCACTGCTTAAGCCTGTACATGTCCGGGCCCGTCTGAAGTTTGCTAGAGAGCATTTGGATGATCCAGAGGAGTTTTGGGAGAATGTCCTATGGTCTGATGAAACCAAACTGGAACTGTTTGGTAGAAACACAACTTGTCGTGTTTGGAGGAAAAAGAATACTGAGTTGCATCCATCAAACACCATACCTACTGTAAAGCATGGTGGTGTAAACATCATGCTTTGGGGCTGTTTCTCTGCAAAGGGGCCAGGACGACATGAAAGAATGAATGGTACATGAAAGAATGGGTACATGAAAGAATGAATGGGGCCATGTATCGTGAGATTTTGAGTGCAAACCTCCTTCCATCAGCAAGGGCATTGAAGATGAAACGTGGCTGGGTCTTTCAACATGACAATGATCCAAAGCACACCGCCAGGGCAACGAAGGAGTGGCTTCGTAAGAAGCATTTCAAGGTCCTGGAGTGGCCTAGCCAGTCTCCAGATCTCAACCCTATAGAAAACCTTTGGAGGGAGTTGAAAGTCCGTGTTGCCAAGCGAAAAGCCAAAAACATCACTGCTCTAGAGGAGATCTGCATGGAGGAATGGGCCAACATACCAACAACAGTGTGTGGCAACCTTGTGAAGACTTACAGAAAACGTTTGACCTCTGTCATTGCCAACAAAGGATATATCACAAAGTATTGAGATGAAATTTTGTTTCTGACCAAATACTTATTTTCCACCATAATATGCAAATAAAATGAAAAAAAACAGACAATGTGATTTTCTGGATTTTTTTTTCTCAGTTTGTCTCCCATAGTTGAGGTCTACCTATGATGTAAATTACAGACGCCTCTCATCTTTTTAAGTGGTGGAACTTGCACTATTGCTGACTGACTAAATACTTTTTTTCCCCACTGTATATACTACATGTATGCAACATACATATATACTACATGCAACATACATACTACATATACACTGTGTTCCAAATTATTATGCAAATTGGATTTAAGTGTCATAAAGATGTAATTTTTTGTTTTTCAAATAAACTCATAGATGGTATTGTGTATCAGGGCTCTTTGGATCACTGAAATCAATCTCAAACACCTGTGGTAATTAGTTTACCAGGTGAGCCCAATTAAAGGAAAACTACTTAAGAATGATGTTCCACATTATTAAGCAGGGCACAGGTTTCAAGGAATTTAGGAAAGAAAAATGATCTCTCTGCTGCTGAAAAGCATCAAATAGTGCAATGCCTTGGTCAAGAGATGAAAACATTAGATATTTCCCAAAAACTTAAACGTGAGCATCGTACTGTTAAGAGATTTGTGGTTGATTCTTAGCACAGACATGTTTGTGCTGATAAAGGCAGAATGAGGAAGGTTTTGGCTAGGCAAGTTCATCGGATTAAGAGAGTGGCTGCTAAAAAGCCATTACAAACCAGCAAACAGATATTTAAAGCTGCTGGTGCCTCTGGAGTCCCTCGAACCTCAAGGTGTAGGATCCTTCAAAGGCTTGCTGTGGTGCATAAACCTAGGTGCACAGACCTACAGGTCTGTGAGAGCCAGAAATCTTGATTGCTTGTTTCTGACCAAATACTTATTTTCCACCATAATATGCAAATAAAATGAAAAAAAAACAGACAATGTGATTTTCTGGATTTTTTTTTTCTCAGTTTGTCTCCCATAGTTGAGGTCTACCTATGATGTAAATTACAGACGCCTCTCATCTTTTTAAGTGGTGGAACTTGCACTATTGCTGACTGACTAAATACTTTTTTGCCCCACTGTATATACCACATATATACTACATGCATGCAACATACATACTGTATATACTACATACACTCACTGGCCACTTTATTAGGTACACCTGTCCAACTGTGTGTTAAGACTTAATTTCTAATCAGCCAATCACATGGCGGCAACTCAGTGCATTTAGGCATGTAGACATGGTCAAGACAATCTCCTGCAGTTCAAACCGAGCATCAGTATGGGGAAGAAAGGTGATTTGAGTGCCTTTGAACGTGGCATGATTGTTGGTGCCAGAAGGGCTGGTCTGAGAATTTCAGAAACTGCTGATCTACTGGGATTTTCACGCACAACCATCTCTAGGGTTTACAGAGAATGGTCCGAAAAAGAAAAAAAATCCAGTGAGCGGCAGTTCTGTGGCCGGAAATGCCATGTTGATGCCAG
The DNA here is from genome assembly GCF_039654945.1 of Dendrobates tinctorius. NCBI lineage: Eukaryota > Metazoa > Chordata > Amphibia > Anura > Dendrobatidae > Dendrobates > Dendrobates tinctorius. Next base: position 30,730,555 of record NW_027361908.1, read on the forward strand.
AGGTCAGAGGAGAATGGGCAGACTGGTTCGAGCTGATAGAAAGGCAACAGTGACTCAAATTGCCACCCGTTACAACCAAGGTAGGCAGAAGAGCATCTCTGAACGCACAGTGCGTCGAACTTTGAGGCAGATGGGCTACAGCAGCAGAAGACCACACTGGGTACCACTCCTCTCAGCTAAGAACAGGAAACTGAGGCTACAATTTGCACAAGCTCATCGAAATTGGACAGTAGAAGATTGGAAAAACGTTGCCTGGTCTGATGAGTCTCGATTTCTGCTGCGACATTCGGATGGTAGGGTCAGAATTTGGTGTAAACAACATGAAAGCATGGATCCATCCTGCCTTGTATCAACGGTTCAGGCTGGTGGTGGTGGTGTCATGGTGTGGGGAATTTTTTCTGGGCACTCTTTGGGCCCCTTGGTACCAATTGAGCATCGTTGCAACGCCACAGCCTACCTGAGTATTGTTGCTGACCATGTCCATCCCTTTATGACCACAATGTACCCAACATCTGATGGCTACTTTCAGCAGGATAATGCGCCATGTCATAAAGCTCGAATCATCTCAGATTGGTTTCTTGAACATGACAATGAGTTTACTGTACTCAAATGGCCTCCTCAGTCACCAGATCTCAATCCAATAGAGCATCTTTGGGATGTGGTGGAACGGGAGATTCGCATCAGGGATGTGCAGCCGACAAATCTGCGCCAACTGTGTGATGCCATCATGTCAATATGGTCCAAAATCTCTGAGGAATGCTTCCAGCACCTTGTTGAATCTCTGCCACGAAGAATTGAGGCAGTTCTGAAGGCAAAAGGGGGTCCAACCCCTTACTAGCATGGTGTACCTAATAAAGTGGCCAGTGAGTGTATATACCACATGCAACATACATACTACATGCATGCAACATGCATGCAACATACATACTACATATATACCACATGCATGCAACATGCATACTACATGCATGCAACATACATACTACATATATACTACATGCATGCAACATACATACTACATATATACCACATATATACTACATGCATGCAACATACATATATACTACATATATACTACATGCAACATACATACTACATATATACTACATGCATGCAACATACATATATACTACATATATACTACATGCATACTACATATATACCACATATATACTACATGCATGCAACATACATATATACTACATATACACTACATGCAACATACATACTACATATATACTACATGCATGCAACATACATACAACATATATACTACATGCATGCAACTTGCATACTACATATATACTACATGCATGCAACATGCATACTACATATACCACATATATACTACATGCATGCAACACATATATACTACATGCAACATGCATACTACATATATACTACATGCATGTAACATACATACAACATATATACTACATGCATGCAACATGCATACTACATATATACAACATATATGCTACATGCATGCAACATACATATATACAACATATATACTACATGCAACATACATACTACATGCATGCAACATACATACTACATATATACTACATGCATGCAACATACATACTACATATATACTACATGCATGCAACATACATACTACATACATACTACATATATACTACATGCATACTACATATATACCACATGCATGCATCATACATATATACAACATATATACTACATGCATGCAACATGCATACTACATATATACCACATATATACCACATGCAACATACATACTACATGCATGCAACATGCATACTACATATATACTACATGCATGCAACATACATACATACTACATATATACCATATATACTACATGCATACTACATATATACCACATGCATGCAACATACATATATACAACATATATACTACATGCATGCAACATACATATATACAACATATATACTACATGCATGCAACATGCATACTACATATATACCACATATATACTACATGCATGCAACATACATATATACTACATATATACTACATGCAACATACATACTACATATATACCACATGCATGCAACATGCATACTACATATAAACTACATATATACTACATGCTTGCAACATACATACATACTACATATATACCACATGCATGCATCATGCATACTACATATATACTACATATATACTACAGTATATGCATGCAACATACATATATACTACATACAATACATTCATACAATACATACATATAGACATACAGTACATATAACATAGAGTACATACTCACCATCACTTGTCACTTTGATCCCCGAAGCCATTGTCATCTGTGGAATAAATATTAATATAACAAACCACCAATATACTTACCCCTGATCCGCAGAAGTCCACGAGTGTCCCACGACGATCTTGCGTGGAGAACAGCAGCATCAGCTGATGCTACCGTTCTCTACGGGCTCCAGGAAACCAATGACGGGAGGTAGGTATCCTTCCGCACTGTATTCCTCCACCACTGTAAAAAAAAATGTTCTTAGTCTCATTTTATGGCATTGCTGTGTGAGAAATTTCCCACGTGGCTTTTGCCATAAAGTGAGACCAGGGACTTTTTTTTTATTACAGTGGCGGAGGAATACAGTGCGGAAGGATACCTACCTCCCGTCATTGGTTTCCTGGAGCCCGTAGAGAACGGTAGCATCAGCTGATGCTGCTGTTCTCCACACAAGATCGTCTTGGGACACTCGTGGACTTCTGAGGATCAGGGGTAAGTATATTGGTGGTTTGTTATTTTAATATTTATTCCACAGATGACAATGGCTTTGGGGATCAAAGTGACAAGTGATGGTGAGTATGTACTCTATGTTATATGTACTGTATGTCTATATGTATGTATTGTATGAATGTATTGTATGTAGTATATATGTATGTTGCATGCATGTAGTATATATGTAGTATATATGTAGTATGCATGTTGCATGCATGTGGTATATATGTAGTATGTATGCTGCATGTAGTATATATGTAGTATATATGTATGTTGCATGCATGTAGTATATATGTTGTATATATGTAGTATGCATGTTGCATGCATGTAGTATATATGTTGCATGCATGTAGTATATATGTAGTATGCATGTATGTGGTATATGTAGTATGTATGTATGTTGCATGCATGTAGTATATATGTAGTATATATGTATGTTGCATGCATGTAGTATATATGTGGTATATAAGTAGTATGCATGTTGCATGCATGTGGTATATATGTAGTATATATGTAGTATGCATGTTGCATGCATGTGGTATATATGTAGTATGTATGTAGTATGTATGTTGCATGTAGTATATATGTATGTTGCATGCATGTAGCATATATGTGGTATATATGTAGTATGCATGTTGCATGCTTGTGGTATATATGTAGTATGTATGTATGTTGCATGCATGTAGTATATACAGTATGTATGTTGCATGCATGTGGTATATGTGTAGAATGTATGTAGTATATATGTTGTATATATGTATGTTGCATGCATGTAGTATATATGTTGTATATATGTAGTATGCATGTTGCATGCATGTAGTATATATGTTGTATGTATGTATGTATGTTGCATGCATGTAGTATATATGTGGTATATATGTAGTATGCATGTTGCATGCATGTAGTATATATGTAGTATGCATGTTGCATGCATGTAGTATATATGTAGTATGCATGTTGCATGTAGTATATATATGTTGCATGCATGTAGTATATATGTGGTATATATGTAGTATGCATGTATGTAGTATATATGTTGTATGTATGTATGTTGCATGCATGTAGTATATATGTGGTATATATGTAGTATGCATGTTGCATGCATGTAGTATATATGTTGTATATATGTATGTTGCATGCATGTAGTATATATGTAGTATGTATGTAGTATGTATGTAGTGTGTATGTTGCATGCATGTAATATATATGTAGTATATATGTATGTTGCATGCATGTAGTATATATGTAGTATGTATGTTGCATGTAGTATATATGTTGTATATATGTATGTTGCATGCATGTGGTATATATGTAGTATATATGTGGTATATATGTAGTATGCATGTTGCATGTAGTATATATGTATGTTGCATGCATGTAGTATATATATGGTATACAGTGGGGCAAAAAAGTATTTAGTCAGTCAGCAATAGTGCAAGTTCCACCACTTAAAAAGATGAGAGGCGTCTGTAATTTACATCATGGGTAGACCTCAACTATGGGAGACAAACTGAGAAAAAAAAATCCAGAAAATCACAATGTCTGTTTTTTTTTTCATTTTATTTGCATATTATGGTGGAAAATAAGTATTTGGTCAGAAACAAAATTTCATCTCAATACTTTGTGATATATCTTTTGTTGGCAATGACAGAGGTCAAACGTTTTCTGTAAGTCTTCACAAGGTTGCCACACACTGTTGTTGGTATGTTGGCCCATTCCTCCATGCAGATCTCCTCTAGAGCAGTGATGTTTTTGGCTTTTCGCTTGGCAACATGGACTTTCAACTCCCTCCAAAGGTTTTCTATAGGGTTGAGATCTGGAGACTGGCTAGGCCACTCCAGGACCTTGAAATGCTTCTTACGAAGCCACTCCTTCGTTGCCCTGGCGGTGTGCTTTGGATCATTGTCATGTTGAAAGACCCAGCCACGTTTCATCTTCAATGCCCTTGCTGATGGAAGGAGGTTTGCACTCAAAATCTCACGATACATGGCCCCATTCATTCTTTCATGTACCCGGATCAGTCGTCCTGGCCCCTTTGCAGAGAAACAGCCCCAAAGCATGATGTTTACACCACCATGCTTTACAGTAGGTATGGTGTTTGATGGATGCAACTCAGTATTCTTTTTCCTCCAAACACGACAAGTTGTGTTTCTACCAAACAGTTCCAGTTTGGTTTCATCAGACCATAGGACATTCTCCCAAAACTCCTCTGGATCATCCAAATGCTCTCTAGCAAACTTCAGACGGGCCCGGACATGTACAGGCTTAAGCAGTGGGACACGTCTGGCACTGCAGGATCTGAGTCCATGGTGGCGTAGTGTGTTACTTATGGTAGGCCTTGTTACATTGGTCCCAGCTCTCTGCAGTTCATTCACTAGGTCCCCCCGCGTGGTTCTGGGATTTTTGCTCACCGTTCTTGTGATCATTCTGACCCCACGGGGTGGGATTTTGCGTGGAGCACCAGATCGAGGGAGATTATCAGTGGTCTTGTATGTCTTCCATTTTCTAATTATTGCTCCCACAGTTGATTTCTTCACTCCAAGCTGGTTGGCTATTGCAGATTCAGTCTTCCCAGCCTGGTGCAGGGCTACAATTTTGTTTCTGGTGTCCTTTGACAGCTCTTTGGTCTTCACCATAGTGGAGTTTGGAGTCAGACTGTTTGAGGGTGTGCACAGGTGTCTTTTTATACTGATAACAAGTTTAAACAGGTGCCATTACTACAGGTAATGAGTGAAGGAAAGAGGAGACTCTTAAAGAAGAAGTTACAGGTCTGTGAGAGCCAGAAATCTTGATTGCTTGTTTCTGACCAAATACTTATTTTCCACCATAATATGCAAATAAAATGAAAAAAAAACAGACAATGTGATTTTCTGGATTTTTTTTTCTCAGTTTGTCTCCCATAGTTGAGGTCTACCTATGATGTAAATTACAGACGCCTCTCATCTTTTTAAGTGGTGGAACTTGCACTATTGCTGACTGACTAAATACTTTTTTTCCCCACTGTATATGTAGTTTGCATGTTGCATGCATGTAGTATATATGTGGTATGTATGTATGTTGCATGCATGTAGTATATATGTAGTATGCATGTTGCATGCATGTAGTATATATGTAGTATATATGTAGCATGTAGTATGTATGTAGTATGTTTTTTTTTTTTTTTACATTCAGCACATTAGACGGATGATGAGACTACTACTGTCCCATCATTGGCTAATGTGTCAATCACCGTCATGGTAGCAGGCATCGCCCGATGGGACTTGTAGTCCCATCGGACGATGCCTGCACAGACCCCCACAGCCTGCACAGACCCCTGGACAGTCGGCACAGACCACCGGCAGGCCAGCACAGTCCCCCGGCAGGCCGGTACAGACCCCCGGGCAGTCGGCACAGACCCCCGGACAGTCGGCACAGACCACCGGCAGGCCGGTACAGACCCCCGGGCAGTCGGCACAGACCCCCCCGGAAGGCCGGAACTGACGGCGCATCATGATGCGCACAGACCGCGCATCATGATGACGTCATTTCGGCAGCCAATCAGAGCCACAGCAGTGGCTCATTGCATTATGGGAACTTCCGATTCCGATATTGAAAAAATATCGGTACTCGGTATCGGAATTCCGATACAGCGAATATCGACCCAAACAGTAGTTTTCCCCCCACATATGGGGTATTGTGCACTCAGGAGAAATTTCACAACAAATTCCTGAGTCGCTGGTGAAAATAAAAAATGTAAAGCTAAAGAGAAATTTTTATGAATAAAAGGAAAATGTTCATTTTTGCTTCCACATTGCATTAATGGAAGGGATAATAAACTTTGTGAATGTGGTTTTGAGGACTTTGAGGGGTGCAGTTTTTAGAATGGTGTCACGTTTGGGTTTTTTTCTGTCATATAGGCCCCCCAATGTCACTTCAAATGCGATGTGGTCCCTAAAAAAAATGGTTTTGTCAATTTTGTTGGAAAAACAGAAAATGCTGATAAACTTTTAACCATTATAACTTCCTAATATTTTTTGTTGTTATCTAGATGTAAAGCAGACATGTGGTAAATGTTATTTATTATCTAACTTGGTTAATATAAAGCCCCCCCGTCACACACAGTGATCTCGCTAGCGAGATCGCTGTGTGTGACAGGTATCAGCGACCGGCCCCCCTGCCGGGTATCGCTGATCGTTCATGAAAGGTCAGGACTTTTTTTGGGTCGTTGGTCTCCCGCTGGCCAGCACGCATCGCTGCGTGTGGCAGGCGGGAGTGCAACAACCAGCGATCAGCTAGCTGGTAACCAAGGTAAACGCCGGGTTTCTAAGCGGCATGTTGTGCTTAGAAACCCAATGTATACCTTGGTTGCCAGCTCCCAGCATCAGCGCGCTGGTAACTAACGTACACAGTGACGCGCCCGCTCGGCATCGCTGGTGCTGATCGCTGGTGAAGCTGCCTGTTTGGCTGCTCACCAGTGATCATGTAGCGACACACCAGCAATCCTGACAAGTTCATATCAATGTCGGGATCGCTGGTGAGTCACTATGTGTGACGGGGCCCTAACTCTGGTTTAAGGACATAAGAATTAAATTTTGAAAATTACAATATTTTCACGAATAAATGCAAGTCATATCAAACAAATTTTAACATTATCATGAAGTACAATATTTTATGAGAAACAGTCTCAGAATCACCAGGATCTGTTGAAGTGTTCCAGAGTTATTACGTCATAAACAGACACTGGTCAGAATTGTAAAATTTGGCCTGGTCATGAAGCTGAAAACTGGTTTGAAAGGGTTAAAGGGATTCTGTGCTTCAGGGTGGGGCCAATCATTTGTATACACCTTTTCACCTGCTTGGTTTTCATCTATCTCCACCCTTCTCTGACCTTTTGAAATCAGCTGACAATCAAAGAGGGGCTGGAGACTGAGGGAAAACAAGCAAGTGTGAAGGTGTACTTAAATGATTGGCCATGCCATGTAGCACAGAGCGTCAGGACTTAAGGCCCCTTTACATTTAGCGATGCACCAGCGATCCGACCCGGTAAGGATCGCTGGTGCATCGCTAAACGATCGCTAGTGAGCTGTCACACAGACAGACCTAACAGCCATGCAGCAGCGACGCAGCGCACGATACTCACCTTTCACACACAGCGATCCTGACATCCTCCCGCCTCCCTCCACGCGTCGCTCGTCGTCACAGCAGGAAGCCGACGACCAGAAATGGAGCCGGACATTCTCGCGCGATCAGCGATGGACAGCGGGGAGCCGGTCGGAGGTAAGTATCACACATAGCCATATCGCTATAATGTCACAAAATCGGTGACGTTATAGACATATCGCTATGGGTAAAACCCCCTTGAGTTTGAACAGTCACTGCGTGCTGACAGGGTCCCTTTAAAATATCATGCTCAGAGAGAAAATCAATCAGAAGCAAGTCATTACAACTATTAAAAATAACCAAGAAAATGCAGCTGCACTCTGAAATGCTATAACATGCAAACACTGAATGCATAAAATTGGTGCTGCATTACTGCTATAGAAAATAAATTAGCCCTTTAATGACCAGCGGTATTTTTGGTTTTGCATTTTCCTTTTTTGCTCCCCTTTTTCCCAGAGCCAAAACTTTTTTTATTTTTTGGTCAAAATGGCCATATGAGTTCTTGTTTTTTGCGGGAAAAGTTGTACTTTTTAACGACATCATTGGTTTTAACATATCGTGTACTGGAAAATGGTAAAAAAAAATTCCAAGTGCGGTGAAATTGCAAAAAAAAGTGCAATCCCACTGTTTTTTGGGATTTTTTTTTTACCATGTTCAATAAATGCTAAAACTGACCTGCTATTATGATTCTCAAGGTCAATATTGGCTCATAGACATCAAACTTGTATAGGTTCTTTTTTATTTAAGTGGTATAAAAAAAATTCAAAGTTTGTTAAAAAAAAATTGCGCCATATTCCGATACCCGTAGTGTCTCAATTTTTCGTGATCTCGGGTTGAGTTAGGGCTTATTTTATGGGCGCCAAGCTGACGTTTTTAATGATACCATTGTGATGCAGATATGATCTTTTGATCCCCCATTATTGAATTTAAATGCAATGTTGCGGAGACCAACATCATTTTGAGTTTTTTCTCATTACGTCGTTTAGCGATCGGGTTCTTTTTTTATTGATAGATTGGGTGATTCTGAACGCGGCGATACCAAATATATGTATGTTTTATTTTTTTATTCTTTTATTTTGAATGGGGGGCAATTTGAACTTTTATATTTTTTTAAAATATTTTTAAAAACATATTTTTTTTTCTTTTGTCATGCTTCAATAGTCTCAAGGGGAGACTAGATGCTGCCATAATCCGAATGGCTCTGCTACATACAGGCGATGATCGGATCACCTGTATGTAGCAGAATTGCTCACTTGCTATGAGCGCCGGGCGCCGCTCATAGCAATCCGGCTGTGACAACCATAGAGGTCTGCAGGAGACCTCTGGTTGTCATGCCAACCCATCGGTGACCCGTGATCACATGATTGGGTCACTGATGGGAGAGATTTCCGGCGTGCTCTCGAAGAGCGCAAGTTAAATGCCGCTGTCAGAGATTGGCAGCGACATTTAACTAGTTAACAACTGCGGGTGCCAGGAAAGCTGACATGTGCCGGGAAAGATGTGGGCTTAGCACCGGATCCAACATCAAAGGGAGGGAGTCCCATATCGGCATTATTATTCCATGTGATGTCGGAAAGCGGTTAAAAAATGAAGTTACTTCGTTCGCAAATTGGCCAATTTATGAGAGCCCAATAGCAACGGCAAAGCTTACCCCTTTGTGCTGGGACCCTAACCTTATATGCCTCTCCCAAATATTCAATATTTGCATATTATAGCATTTCAGAGTGTTGCTGTATTTTCTTGGTTATATTGAACAGTTTTTACAGCTGTTAAGACTTGTTTTTATCTGTTTGGAGGTGCTGGTTAGTCTTTCTGATATTTGTAGTACATTCCTTCTGACTGAGCACTTCTCCTGTCAGACTAAGGTGTTTTTAATTAGAGCTTGATCCTTCTTGCTATTAATTTGTAAACTTTCAGCCAGAGAGAGATATATAAGGTTAGGATCCAAGCACAAAGGAGTATGCTTTGTGGTGGCTGTTGGGCTCTCATGATTTGTCAAATTTTTTCACTAAGTGCCTTCATTTTTAACGTTTTCTATAACACTAATGCAGTTGCAAATTTTATACATTCAATGTTTGAGTATTATAGCATTTCAGAGTGCAGCTATATTTTCTTGGTCTCTCTTCTTTGATTGTCTAGCTTTAAGAAGCCAGAGCTGTCAAAAGCAGAGATAGAGTTCCTGGTTTAGTCAGTCTGAGTTACTGAGAGATACGTGTCAAGTTCAGGTTGAAGTGGCAGTGGGCTGGAGGCAAATGGAGCACATAGTGTTCTGACAGCATGAGGTTGTACCGAACATCCTGCAGACATTCCTCTAACATCCGGGGCCTAAGGCCTGAACTAGGCACTGGGACGTGTGCCTTATTCTCTTCCATACAGAGGAAGCCAGATGGGGAAAGGTGTGGGGGAAACATAGTGGATCTTGTGAGTGCTGTGGGGCTGGACAGGAAATCCCTGGGGCAGACCAGAGGTTAACACGTAGTGATTGTCTAAGCTGAACATGAGCAGAGGCTTTAAATGTACTGTTGATGAAACTGGAACTGGAGGGCACTGTGCCCGATACTGTGTGATAAAGACTGATGTACTTGAACTGTCCAGTAAAGATGAACTTGTTATAACAAACTGGGTGTCCCCTGATGTGTGTGTGGTCCTGGAATAGAGGATGTGGAGACATTAAAGGCCTTCAACCTGCAAGTGAGTACAATGCACTGTACACAGCATGACACTAAAGAACTGGGGTGCCAGGGTGTGGGAAGACAGCCCTTCATCCATGCTTACTGCGCTGGGCACCTTCCAGTATGATGGATGTTTTCATGCAGTGCTAGAACGCTGACAGGACAATTTTTCACTCTCAATGAGAAAAAGTACAAAATGAAAATGTCTGTAAAACAATAAGATCAAAGCTGTTTCAGATGACAGAAATCATGAAATTCCAGCAAAACTGTGCAGTTTTCTCAGGTACGTTAATTACTGTGCAAAATGTATTCCAGACATGATAACTGTCAGCGAACCTCTTTGACAACCCGCAAAGCAATTTCATGGACGTTGAGTCCTGCTGTAAAAGACGCATGTGATGGGCTGAATAGATGGCTTACCTGTGTCACATCTCAAGCTTATTTTAATCCTGCTACATCATCTCCCCTTACTTTCTATGCCATCCCAGCTCAGAGGCAACATACCCATGACTACAGACCTGTTCAGTATGCACGACGCTCACTGATGTTGATGTATGGAATTCTCAGACTGTTGGAGGATGGGAAAGGGTTCATACACCTTTATGGACTTGATGAAATGGTGACAGAACACAAGCCTTTGGACTTTTCTATGGTCTGCAATCTAATCACCTCGTCAGAAACAAAAGATGAGGTCTTCATGTTTTCCTGTATCTAGTAGTATGACATTCAGCCACCATGTGTCACTGCAACCCAACAAACACTGGGGAGAATTTTTCTTCCATGAAGTGATCCTTTATACTGTGTGGCGGTTATGTGTAGCAGCTTTATAAAAAAAAAAAAAAGTAGAAATTTGTAACAGCATTTAGTTGTAATCTATAGTGTCACTGTGCACTACGAATAAGAGTGGGCCATATTCATTTGCTATTTGTTTTCTCTTTTAACTTAAAAAAAAGAACAGAACTACTAAGCAAAGAGCTTCTTGTGGCCGCAGATATTCTTGTACCATCGCTACACTGTGAAGCCATTAACAAAACATAGAGCAGGAAGGAGACTATAAGCGATCAGCAGAAATTGATTGATCGTTAAATCAGATTTGTGTGTTAAACATATTTTTTACATATTTTGACTGTATTTATAAGGGGTTATCCAGGACTTTAATATTGATTAGTGGGGGTGCGACACCCTGCAAGCCGCCGATCAGCTCTTTATGGCAAGGGCTTATTCCCACTTGTGATGAAATCGGAAGAATGCAATCCGATAAAAAATCGGATTGAATTCGGACCAATGTTATTCTATGATTGTGTCTTCATCTGTGTTTTATTTTTCCAGTTCGGATCGGATCATGATAAGACTGGTAAAAAGTCACAGCATGCTGCGATTGTAATCGGAATTCGGATCGCATTCTGCAATAGAAGTCAATGGGTGCGAGAATAAAATCACACAGCACTTGGACGATGCGAGTTCTGTCCGATTTTTACACGCTGATCGCATTTGAAAAGCCGGAAAATTATATGTGGGTACAGTGAAATCACACAGACAGGATAGAATAGATAAAATGTGTGTATATATATATATATATATATATATATATATATATACACTGTGGCAGGGCTAAGGGTCGTGTAATTGATGGGAGATATGTGCCTCATAAATGGCTTATCTCTATAATGTAAGGCAGAAGTAAAGCATACCAGATATTGTTATTATTGTTGGTTGAAGGACCTGTGGTGAGGTCACAGTCAGGTGACCAGTCAGCTGCTGGATTCATGGGTGTGGCTACAGCCTTATAATGTGACCTGCTCCTGAACCAGGGAGCTGTATGTGGGGAGGACTACACCTCCCAGCATGTGCTGAGACTCGCGGTCTGAGTCTGCAACCACGAACGTTTATGTTTTGTTTGCATAAGCTAGAGGCTATTCTTGGTGACATGCTGTTTGATGGTTTATGACAGAAATAAACCGCATGCTCTATTGAAGAACCTGTCTCCTGATTGTCTCCCGCTGCACCTGAGCGAGTCACATCCCTACAATTGGTGGTACACGTGCGGGCAGCGGTCCCAGCAGAGACTTGAGACAGTTGCTGCATGTCCTGGGTGAAGTTTGCAGCGGGGCAACAAGCACTGCCGGGAATCATGGAGGACCTGCTGAAACACCTGGTCCAGTCCCAGGCTCTGCAGCAGGAAACCAACAAGCTGTTGTTACAGCAGATCCAGCAAGGCCAGCAGGAGCAGCGGCAGCAGTTCCAGCAGAGCCAGCAGGAGCAGCGGCAGCAGATGCAGCTTCTGGCAACCGCCATCCAGGAGGGCAGGACGAGCGCCCCAACCCCAGGTCGGGCTGATGCCACCGACGTCGAGAAGGCGGTAAGACGCGCATTACAAAAAATGACCCCTGAGGATGATGTTGAGGCCTTCCTGACAGTGTTTGAAAGGGTGGCTGAGAGGGAAAAACTTCAGCCAGAGCGGTGGGCGGAGGTACTGGCCCCATACCTAACGGGGGAGCCCCAGAAGGCGTACTTTGACCTGACGGTACAAGATGCCAGAGAATATCCCAAATTAAAAGCGGAAATTCTCGCCCGCTTGGGGGTAACAATGACTACCAGGGCATCTCGTGCTAATCCCGACGGTGGAGAGTAAGTTCTTGGCCAAGTGGCAAGGGCCATATGAGGTGGTGGAGAAGCTGGGAGACGTAAACTACAAGATCCACCAACCCGGAAGACGGAAGCCATACCAGGTTTACCATGTTAATCTTATCAAGCCGTGGCAAGATAGAGAGCCGGCGGTAACTCCGTGCTTGCTGGGCAACCTAGAAGGGGAGGTTGGAGCCGTTACCATAGCGGAGACTCTATCGAAGGCCCAGAAGCAGCAGTGCCGGGAGTTACTCCAGAAAAAACGCGACCTGTTCTCAGAGTTGCCGGGGTGCACGAAAGTGGTGGAGCACGAAATTCTGACCGAGCCACATGTGCGGGTGAACGTGAAACCATATCGTATTCCTGAGGCCCGGCGAGAGGTAATCTCCAAGGAGGTGCAGCATATGTTGAAGCTCGGGGTCATTGAGGAATCCAAGAGCGGCTGGTCGAGCCCGATTGTCCTGGTCCCAAAACCTGATGGTGAATGGAGGTTCTGCAACGATTACCGGAAGCTGAATGAGGTCTCCAAGTTCGACGCTTATCCCATGCCACGCGTTGATGAGCTCATCGAGAGACTTGGACCTGCCAGGTACATAACCACTTTGGATCTGACCAAGGGATATTGGCAGATCCCCATGGCTCAGGAAGCCAAAGAGAAGACGGCATTCTCCACACCAGACGGGTGCTTCCAGTATGTCCGGATGCTGTTTGGCCTACAGGGAGCTCCAGCAACCTTCCAGAGGGCGATGGATAGAATCCTTGCACCTCATAAGCTATACGCTGCCGCATACCTGGATGATATCGTCATCTTTACCCCGGACTGGGAGACTCACCTGGACAAGGTCCAAGTAGTCTTTGACGATCTAAGAGAGGTGGGGTTTACAATAAACCCGAAGAAGTGTGCCTTGGGGAGAGAAGAAGCCAAGTACCGCATGCTCTGTTGAAGAACCTGTCTCCTGATTGTCTCCCGCTGCACCTGAGCGAGTCACATCCCTACAACACACATAGAATATACACTGCTCAAAAAAATAAAGGGAACACTTAGGCTAAGTGCACACGTACCGGAACTCTCGCGGAAATTACCGCGAGAATTCCGGAATTCCATTCCACGGGAAAATCGCATTTTAAATTCACGCGATTTTCCGGCGGAAAAACTAGTATTTTGCAAGCGTATTTAGCTTGCAAAATGCTAGCGTTTTCCAAGCTATCTGTAGCATCGCTTGGAGAACTGATTGACAGGTTGGTCACACTCGTCAAACATAGTGTTTGACGAGTGTGACCAACTTTTTACTACTGAGGCCGCCTATGCAGCATCAGTAGTAAAAGATAGAATGTAAAAAAAAATAAAAAATGGTGTTATTCTTACCGTCCGACGTCCCGCGCATCCATTCCCAGTAATCCTTTGCGAAAATGCTAGCGATGACATCCGTTCTCGGGGGATCGCGATGTCGCGCGAATGACCGCGAGACTTCGCGATCCCGCGAGAACGGACGCCATCGCGGGCATTTTCGCAAAGGCTTACTGGGAACGGGAGCGTGGAGAGAGGCGGGAATGCTGCGCGGGACGCCAGAAGGTGAGAATAGCAATATTTTTTATTTTAAATTCTATTTTTTACAGGGATATGGTACCCAAAGCCCGGAGGACAGTCTCCTCTCCTCCGGACCGTGGGTACCATCCGCAATTGTTCTGCTTACTTTCCGCATGGTGTGCACAGCCACATGCGGGAGGTAAGCGGAACAATGCATTCCTATGGGTGCGGGATCGCCGCTATTCCGCATATTAACGAGCATGCTGCGTTTTTTACCGCGAAGCGATTCCGCCGCGGTAAAAACCGCAGCATTAGCACAGCATTGCGAAATCCCATAGGAATGCAAGAGATGCTTATTTTTCTCGTTTTCGCGGCAAAATCGCGCGGTTAAAACCGCTGCGGAAACGCGAAAAAAACGCCACGTGTGAACTCAGCCTTAAACAACAGAATATAACTCCAAGTAAATGAAGCTTCTGTGAAATCAAACTGTCCACTTAGGAAGCAACACTGATTGACAATCAATTTCACATGCTGTTGTGCAAATAGAATAGACAACAGATTGGCAAATTATTGGCAATTATCAAGACACCCTCAATAAAGGAGTGGTTCTGCAGGTGGGGACCACATCTCAGTACCAATGCTTTCTGGCTGATGTTTTTGTCACTTTTGAATGTTGGTTGTGCTTTCACACTCGTGGTAGCATGAGACGGACTCTACAACCCACACAAGTGGCTCAGGTAGTGCAGCTCATCCAGGATGGCACATCAATGCGAGTTGTGGCAAGAAGGTTTGCTGTGTATGTCAGCATAGTCTCCAGAGGCTGGAGGCCTTAAATCACAGTAAGTAGTAGTCTAGAATATTTCCTGTGGCCAATGTCAATATTGTAATATTACAATTTTTTTTCCTTTAAATAAAGATCTTGATATGAAAACGAGATTCACAATTTTTTTTTAAAAACACAAGTAACCCAAAAACCAAACTAAGCAATACATCATTTTGTGCTGATAACTTCCTTTTAAGCTGAAGATGAAGGAAGGCAGCGGTACAGGTTTCAGCATTATGTACAAAGCAGTTGTTGCAGCAGCCCCACTAATTTCAATAGGATTAGGCAAAGATCTGGGGGAACCCGCCTATTCCTAGATGTAGTAGGTAATAAATTCTACCCATCAAACATTATGTTTCCTTGTATCCATTTTTTCTGTATTCAGTATATTATACAAGCAGTATAGCTTTGACTAGTTTTTTTTTTTTTGCACAACAGATTCAGCCCGTTGCATTCTCAATAGACTGGCATGTAAAATAAACATCAATAAGAAAAAAATATGGATAAAATAACTAGATCAAAATTTTCATGACCATTGGTACTGGAAATTTTCCTAAGACAAGTGTGTGTATAAGGCCACGTTCACACGATCAGTATTTTACCTCAGTATGGGTAAGCCAAAACCAGGAGTGGGTGATAAATACAGAAGTGGTGACGTGTTTCTATTATACATTTCCTCCGATTGTCCCACTCCTAGTTTTGGCTTACACATACTGAGGTAAAATACTGAATGTGTGAACATGGCCTAACCCCCAGGATTTAACCCCTTTCTGACAATGGACGTACTCTTCCGTCCATGTGCTCTGGGACTTAATGACCATGGACGGAATAGTACGTCATGCGCAATCAGCCATGCTCACGGGGGAAGCGCAGCTGATCGCAGCCATGTGCCAGCTGATTCTCACAGCTGACAGCCAGCACTAAGTGCCAGGAACGGTCGCGGACCACTCCCGACACTTTAACCCCCGGCACACTGCGATCAAACATGAACGCAGCGTTCCAGGAGCCGGCAGAGAGGTTGTCAGCTGTGACAGCCACTCTGCCTTTGGATCGGAGACCCCGCGGCATGACGCGGGGTCCCGATCGCTCCCATGGTAGCCCGATGTCATCATGACGACATCCGGGTTACCAGAGTTCGGAGATTTCCCCTCATTCGCAGTGCATGTCAGGTAGTCTCTGAGGTTAGTGACAAATCCCTGCAGCGCTGACAGCTTATATGGCATGCAGATCTGCGTGCCATATAAACGATCAGCCTGCACAAAATGAGTGCCCCATAGTGGGACACAGTGTAAAATATAGAATGAAATTAATTTTTTTTTTTTTTTTTTAAATAATTGTAAAAATATAAAAAAAGCAATATTTATTCTATCATTAAATCAATATTTGAATAAAAAAATCTAAACAATAAAAGTACACATATTTAGCAACGCCGCGTCCGTAACGACCCGACCTATAAAACTGTCCCACTAATCCCTCTTTAGTGAACACCATTAAAAAAACAAAACAAAAACAGGGAAAAAAAACAATGCATTATCATCATACCGCCGAACAAAAAGTGGAATAACACGTGATCAAAAAGACGGATATAAATAAACATGGTACCACTGAAAATGTCATTTTGTCCTGCAAAAAAAAGACACCATACAGCATCATCAGCGATAAAATAAAAAAGTTACAGCTCTCAGTGATGCAAAAATAATTATTTTTTCTATAAAATAGTTTTTATTGTATAAAAGCGCTAAAACATAAAAAAATTATGTAAATGAGGTATCGCTGTAACCGTACTGACCCGAAGAATAAAACTGCTTTATCAATTTTACCCCACGCGAATGGTATAAACGCCCCCCCCCCCCCAAAAGAAATTCATGAATTGCTGGTTTTTGTTCCTTCTGCCTCCCAAAAATCGGAATAAAAAACGATAAAAAAATGTGATGTGCTCGAAAATTGTACCAATAAAAACATCAACTCGTCCCGCAAAAAATAAGACCTCACATGACTCGGCGGGTCAAAATATGGAAAAATTATAGCTCTCAAAACGTGGTGATGCAAAAACTATTTTTTTGCAATAAAAAGCGTCTTTTAGTGTGTGACACCTGCCAAATAAAGCCCACTATAAAATCCCACTATAAATAGTAAATCAAACCCCCCTTTATCACCCCCTTAGTTATGGAAAAATAATAAAATTAAAAAAAAAAAGTATTTATTTCCATTTTCCCGTTAGGGCTAGGGTTAAGGTTGGGGATAGGGTATGGGTTGAGATTAGGGTTAGGGGTGTGTCAGGGTTATGTTTGTGGTTAGGGTTATGGTTGGGATTAGGGTTAGGGCTGATTAGGGTTAGGGGTGTGTTGGGGTTAGAGTTAGAATTTGGGGGTTTCCACTGATTAAGCACATCGGAGCTCTCCAAACGCGACATGGCGTCTGATCTCAATTCCAGCCAATTCTGCGTTGAAAAAGTCAAAAGGTGCTCCATCCATTCCGAGCTCTGCCGTGTGCCCAAACAGTGGTTTACCTGCATATATGGGGTATCAGCCTACTCAGGACAAATTGTACAGCAACTTTAGGGGTCCAATTTCTCCTGTTACCCTTGGGAAAATAAAACAAATTGGATCTGAAGTAAATATTTTGTGAAAAAAAGTTATATGTTCATTTTTTTTTTAAACATTCCAAAAATTCCTGTGAAGCACCTGAAGGGTTAATAAACTTCTTGAATGTGGTTTTGAGCACCTTGAGGGGTGCAGTTTTTAGTATGGTGTCACTTTTGGGTATTTTCTATGAAATAGACCCCTCAAAGTGACTTCAATTGTGATGTGGTCCCTAAAAAAAATGGTGTTGTAAAAATGAGAAGTCGCTGGTCAACTTTTAACCCTTATAACTTCCTAACAAAAAAAAATTTTGGTTACCAAATTGTGCTGATGTAAAGTAGATATGTAGGTAATGTTATTTATTTATTATTTTGTGTGATATATGTCACTGTTTTAAGGACATAAAAATTTAAAGTTGGAAAATTGGGAAATTTTCAAAATTTTTGCTAAATTTCTGGGGTTTTTTTTCACAAATAAAGGCAAGTAATATCAAAGAAATTTTACCACTATCATGAAGTACAATATGTCATGAGAAAATAGTGTCAGAATCACCAGGATCCATGGAAGCGTTCCAGAGTTATTACCTCATAAAGGGACAGTGGTCAGAATTGTAAAAATTGGCCTGGTCATTAACATGCAAGCCTCCCTTGAGGGTAAAGGGGTTAAACTGGCTTTGGATTTTGTCAGGATTCACCAGTCATCAACTCTATGTGGGCTTAGCAGATAAGTGGAGTTGAATGTGTCACAGCCGTACCCTATTCAATAAGTGAGACAACCTAATCAACAAGGGTAAAGCCCCCGTCACACATAGCGATCTCGCTGCTGAGTCACAATTTTTGTGACACAACAGCGATATTGCGGTGTGTGACACTGACCAGCGACCGGCCCCCCTGACGGTTATTGCTGATCGTCCTGGAATAGCCAGGACATTTTTTGATCACTGGTCTCCCGCTGGCCAGCATGCATCGCAGCGTGACAGGCGGGAGGCCAGCGATCAGCACGCTGGTAACTAAGGTAAACGCAGGGCTTCTAAGCAGCGCGCGTCACTTAGAAACCCGATGTGTATCTTAGTTACCTGTGCGCTGATGCAGGGAGCTGGTAACCAAGGTACACATTGGGTTTCTAAGTGACGCGCGCTGCTTAGAAACCCGATGTGTACCTTAGTTACCAGCTCCCTGCATCAGCGCACAGGTAACTAACGTACACAGCGTCGCTGGTGCTGATCGCTGGTGCTGATCGCTGGTGAAGCTGCCTGTTTGGCAGCTCACCAGCGATCATGTAGCGACTCACCAGCAATCCTGACAAGTTGATATCGTTGTCGGGATCGCTGGTGAGTCGCTATGTGTGACGGGGCCCTAATGGGCAGCAAAGCTTCCTAACATCCATGATTGGCGTTAGGATAATTGCTCACGGCATCTTTGTGCCTAGCCTACAGTATACGTCCGAAGCCTCCAGTATATGTCCATAACTTATAGTATATGTCCGGAGCTTACAGTATAACTCCGGAGCTTTTTCAGATGTTTACTGTCCAGCTGCCATAGATCTCCATTCACTAGTGTGTTCTTTTGGCCTCAGTCTTGCAGATATGCACCTGTATAGATATATATGCGTACAGGAAAGCGCAGTCTGTTAGGCTTCAAGATAGAGGGCTACTGCAAAGAAATGTACACCATACAATGTTTTGCTTTTTTACAGCGTGCCCTTATGGTGGACGGATGCCTTTGCATCCATGCTGACTATGGCCTCCGGTAGGGGTACCTCCAGAACCACACAATGATCACATACACAAGATGCCTGAATGTGTGAGAAAACTGATATGTATTCACTTATAAGCAACCTATATGATAAAAATGTGCATTTCAGAATAAATGAAGAAAAAAAAGAAACAAATATAAACAATAATAAAAAATAATCCTGGACAGAAGAAGGCCATTTCTAAAATTGTATTTTACGAATGGATGAGTTTTCCAGAATGGTGATTTTATGTAACAAACCCATTGTACAATTCTCAACCATTTGATCATGTGAAGACATCCATCAATTCTAAAGTGATGCGTGGGCTGTCTAGGATTCACAATATGGAAAAGGATCATATAGTAGTTGCATTACAATTATAATAACATTTCCCCAAAAATTCCTGGTAAACTGTTCCTGGAAATGCTCATGTGCTGCTTTGCCTAATTAATTGAATCATACCAAGACCTAGTTCAGCAACATAATGAGGACAGCTGGTGTAGACCAAGGAAGTAGGAATATTAGTCACACACTTTATCTGAGAATTCAAGACAGGGTCTGGGATCACTCTACCGTGTGTGATGCGAGAAACTCGCACGAGTCTCTCGCATCAACACCTGGCGCTACCACCGGCACTCAGGACCGGAGCTGCGGCTGCATAGAAATACATGCAGCCGCAGCTCTGGCCCTGAGTGCCGGTGGCAGCGCAGGGTGTTGATGTCGAGAGACTCGTGCGAGTTTCTCGCATCACACACGGTAGAGTGATCCCGGCCAGACTTACAAACACTCACTGAATCATGAAAAAGGCCTCGAATGTCCACCTTTCTACACCATTTTTTTTCAGATGTACAGCGACTACTGATATCAAAATCATCAGCATCCATTCATATAAAATAGGTTTGAAAAGGAATTATTAGGGTTCACTCATGTGCGCATAGAAATTGTACGAGTGCAATGTGAGAAAACATCGCATTGCACTCTAACCGATGTTAGGGTACCGTTACACATAGCGATGCACCAGCGATCCCGACAACGATATGGATCGCTGGTGCATCGCTAAGTGGTCGCTAGTGAGCTGCAACACAGGCAGATCTCACCAGCGACATCGCTGGGGTCGGGGGTCGCTACATACCTGTCAGACGCGCCGATCCTGACGTCCTCCCGCCCGCGTTCACGCGTCGCTCGTCGGCGCCACAGGAAGCGCCCGACGAGAAATGATCCAGGAGCTTCTCGCGCGACCAACGATGAGCAGCGGGGGAGCCGGTCGGAGGTATCACATGCAGCGATATCGCTGGCAATATCGCTGCAACGTCACAAAATCGGTGACTTTACAGTGATATTGCTAGCGATATCGCAGTGTGTAACGGGGGCTTTAGTCAATAAGTCTGTGTGTATCTGTGATTCTTTTCCTCAGATCAGACAAAAAAAAAAATCGCAGCATGATACGATAGGCTGCAAGAATCGTCAGACCTGCGTGGGAACTTTTTGTTTTCTAATAAGTTGGTGAACGAGGGGTAGTGTCGTCTTTATTTCCCTCCTCTTATGTTGTCCAGGTTTGCATTTGTGGACTATGTCAGATTCTGTAGACATGCATGGCGGTTGTTTTTCTTTTTTTTATATATTGGGGTGCTTGACAGAAACCTCTCCATTACCAACACCAGGGCCAGATGCCATTTGTGATTTTTGCAAAAAAGAGAGGGGGAGCGCCCTAAGGCGGTAAATGAGGGACACCAGCGTGTTTAACAAAGGTAATCCACTCACCTGATGTGGTTGTGAAGGGTCACAACCACCTAAGAAAGTTTTGGCTGCTACAGATCCCGGGATGCAGATAAAACAGTAGAGAAAAGGCGGGGTTCGTCCGCGCTAGACCACAAGGAACCATGCATTGCTGCCCTGATGAAGTGGCCAGGAGGCCATGAAACGCGTTGGCTTGAGTGTGAATAAAGGTTTGCTTGCATCTTCAGTTGGTTCCTTGTGGTCTAGCGCGGACGAACCCCGGCTTTTCTCTTCTCTACTGTTTTATTTGTGATTTTTGACAAATCACAGTTCAACCTCAACTACTATTACCCCGATTGCCACTGCACCAGGGAAGAGGCAGGCAAAGCGTCAGAATTGGGGCATATCATGTGATGTGGCACTTCTGGGGCAGCCATTTTTAGACTGGGAAGGGCCCAATTTCCATGGACCTTCCCAGCGTGGTACTATCAGCCCACAGCGGTTTGCTTTACCGCATCAATTGTTTTAATTGTGGGATGTAGTCCAAGTATCGTGCAAGGAAATAACAGCTGACAGGTGCCAGAAGTTGTCAGACTCTATGCAACATACGGTAGATGTGAAGCAGTTCTAAAAACCTGTGGGTATAAAACTAAATATTAGGTTAGTCATTGACAAGAATGCCAAATAGTCATAAAAAAGTACATATTGTGTGTTTGTAAAGACAAATGCAGGCACTGCTATTTTTTTTTTTAGAACAGCCAAATGTTCATTTTTTGTTATTTTCTGTAACATAGTTAAAAATTATATACATTTCTCTTCATATTTTGAATTTGAAAACCGTGTGCAATGTTCCTTAATGCATGAAAAAACTACTAGCATAGATTTTGCGATTAACTCTTGTTTTTGATCACACTGCTATTATTTTGAACACGCGCGTGTTTGTTTATATCTACTGTATACATACACAGGTGCTTCTCACAAAATTAGAATATCATCGAAAAGTTAATTTATTTCAGTTCTTCAATGCAAAAAGTGAAATTCATACATTATATCAGGGCTCCCCAACCTGTAGCTCGGGAGCCACATGTGGCTCGCGGTCCCATGAATTGTGGCTCGCGGCTGTATTCGAGCTTGGTGCATTAGGTCCAGGTCTAACAAACAGGTATGAAGAGCACATCACAAAATGGTGAATATTGTGAGTAGCCCTGCACAGAAGAGCAGATCTGGATGCACATATACTGGTCTTAGGGGTTTAGAGATGTTTTAGGTGTGGTACGCTGGAGGATGATACTACCTGTTAGAGGAGGTGCTCAAAGCTGGATGTGACAGTGTGTTTGGAGTCCTTCACTGGGGAATACTGAATGGGGGGATGGTGGGAACCCCTGGATCTTGGTATACTGCTTTGGAGTGATTTCTGTGAAAAGCTTTGGTTGTCATTACACCTGTAATGGGGGCTTTGGTTGACACTACTTTGAGGGGGGTGGGAGCTGAATGTGGCTCGTGACCCTCTCTGTGCTGAATGTGGCTCGTGACCCTCTCTCAGAGCTGAATGTGGCTTGCAACACTCTCTCTAAGGTGAATGTGACTTTCAAGGTCAGAAAGGTTGTGGACTACTGCATTATATAGTCATTACAGAGTGATCTATTTCAAGTGTTTATTTCAGTTAATGTTGATGATTATGGCTTACAGCCAATGAAAACCCAAAAGTCATTATCTCAGTAAATTAGAATACTTTATAACATCAGCTTGAAAATTGATTTTAAAATCCAAAATGTTGGCCTACTGAATTGTACGTTCAGTAAATACACTCAATACTTGGCCGGGCTCTTTTTGCATGGAGGCAGTCTGTGGCACTGCTGAGTGTTATGGAAGCCAAGGTAGCCTTCAGATCATCTGCATTATTGGGTCTGGTGTATCTTATCTTCCTCAACAATACTTCATAGATTCTCTATGGGGTTAAGGTCAGGCGAGTTTGCTGGCCAATCAAGCGCAGTGATACTGTTGTTTTTAAACCAGGTATTGGTAATCTTGGCAGTGTGAACAGGTGCCAAGTCCTGCTGGAGAATGAAATTTCCATCTCCAAAAAGCTTGCATTCCGGTTGCTTGTGCAGCTTTTCCTACCACAATTTTTTCTTCCACTCAACTTTCCTTTAATATGCTTGGACACAGCACTCTGTGAACATCCAGCTTCTTTAGCAATGACCTTTTGTGACTTAACCTCCTTATGGAATGTTTCAATGACTGCCTTCTGGACATCTGTCAAGTCAGCAGTCTTCCCTAGAAAAAGATCACTGTTTGTAATGACTCTATATAATATATGGGTTTCACTTTTAATATTGAAGAACGGAAATAAATTCTTTTTGATGATATTCTAATTTTGTGAGAAGCACATTATTTATATATATATATATATATATATATATATATATATACTGCTCAAAAAAATAAAGGGGACACTAAAATACCAATCTAGATATCAATGAATGAAATATTCCAGTTGCAAATCATTACATAGTGGAATGAGTTGAGAACAATGAAATATAAAAATGATTACTGTAAATCAAAAATATTATCCAATTAAGGTCTGGATTTGAAATAATACTCAAAATCAAAGTGAAAAATCAAATTACAGGCTGATATAACTTCATTGGAAATGCCTCAAAATAAGAAAATAATGCTCAGTTAGTTTGTATGCCCTCCCTAAAACGCCTGGGCATGCTCCTAATGAGGCGGTGGAGGGATATCCTCCAAGACCAGGATTAAAGCATCAGTTAACTCCTGGACAGTCTGGGGTGGCATTGGTGGATGGAACAAGACATGATGTCCCAGATGTACTCGATTGGATTCAGGTCTGGGGAATGGGCAGGCCAGTCCATAGCATAAATGCCTTCATCATGCAGGAACTGCTGACACATCAGCCACGTGGCCTAGCATTGTCATGAATCAGAAGTAACCCCGGGCCCACTGCACCTGAATATGGCCTCACAATGGGTTTGAGGATTTCATCCCAGTACCTAATGGCAGTAAGGGTACCTCTGGCTAGCACATTCAGGGCTATGCGGCCCTCCAAAGAAATGCCTCCGCACCCCAACTGACCCACTACCAAACCAGTCACTTTGCAGGATGTTGCAGGCAGCAGTGTGAACCTGCTCTCTTCCATGAAGAACACAGGGCGTTAATGTCAAATCTGCCAATCTTGGTGCCAATCGCCCTGCACTGTGTTGGTTTGTGTGCTCAACACCCAATTGTAGACGTCGGGCCCTCATACCACCCTCATGGAGTCTACCAAATGGATATTAGTGGCCTGCTGGAGGTGATTTTGCAGGGTTCTGGCATTGCTCCTTTCTACAAAGGAGGCGGTAGCGGTCATGCTGTTGGGTTGCTGCCCTACTACAGCCCCCACCATGTCTCCTGGTATCTGCTTCATTCTCTGGACACTGTAATGACAGACACAGCTACCCTTCTTGCCACAGCTTGCATTGATGTGCCATCCTGGATGAGCTGCACTACCTGAGCAACTTCTGTGGGTTGTAGGCACCACCTCATGCTACTGTACAGTAACTCTAGGGGTGAGAGCAATGACAAAATGCAGAAGTAACCAAAACAACAGCCAAAAAGGATGAGAACAGAGTCACCACCTGCAGACCCACTCCTTTATAAGGGTTATCTTGCCAATTGCTTATCATTTATACCTGTTGACTGTGCCATTTGCACAACAGCATGAGAAGAAATTGATTCACAATCGGTGTTGCTTCATAACTGGACAGGTTGATTTCACAGAAGTGTGATTGACTTGGAGTTACCAATGCGTGGTCAGAGATCGACAGCGGCATTTAACATGTTAACAGCCGTGAGCAAACTCCTCTCCACCCACGGCTGGTAGAGGCAGATGATGGCTGAAATATTCAGCCACCATTTGGAGGGAAAAAAGCTCAGTGTGCAAGCCTGCATCAAAGGCAAGGACTCGACGTATGACGTAACTGTACGCTATATGTTGGGAAGAGGTTAAAAAAAACCAAAACCTAGTAGCAGGAAAAAATATCTTGCCATTCTAGATCCGCTACTTGTTCTGAGCAATGGACTTGTAGACAGATTTCCATGGAGAAAGCCCTTACTGGCCCAGTGCTGAATGCTCATCAGCAATGCAGCAGTCTGCGCCCCGGTCAGCTCTGTGACATTGGTAATACTGTATATACTGAGTTCTTCTGACATTCAGTAAGGGATACGTGGCGTTTACTGCATCCGGTAAGTTGCGCCACTCCTTAGGGCTAGGGACATACTGACTTTTATTTTTAGTAAACACTAAGGGGCTTCTGTATTGGCACTATTTCTATGTACTTGCCACAGGACACATCCCTCTGTCTATAAAAGTTGGGAGTTACGCCATGCAAATACACCTATGTGCCGTGACCCCCTCCAATTATTTAATTTTTTTTTTATTGGTAGGGAGGAGGTGGTGGCAATTAAAACTTTGGCCTTAGGGTCTTGTGATTTTTTTCTACGCCACTGGTACAAATATACGCACATAGAAGTATACATATCCCTAATGTGATTACGATGCATACAGCATATCTATCTCTATCTCACACTTGGACCGTGTTAGCCATAAGGCTTCATATAACATACCAGTTACATACACTCTTACTATAAATGTGAACTTTTAGAAATGACCACTCATGTAAACCAGTTTCCAGAGTGAGCCGATATGAGTAATACACGCGGTGCTTTATTCTGTAGCCTCAGGCGCTGCCTAGCAACCAGCCTGGAATCTCAGGGCGTATCTCAGTAGAACACAGCATGCTGAACCAAGATGGCGGCTCCCATGAACGGTGATCCTCTCAACACAATTCTTTCTAATCACAGATATTATGCTTTCAAAGGTGATTTATTCCATCTTTATTTTTTAACAGTCTCCTTACTATGATATATCCTTGTATGTGTGAAGGTGATCGGTCCACTTTAATTTACATACCGTAAATACGCTATATAAAAATGGTGGTAAAAATGCATTTCATACGCCAAGTATATGAGGAAAAACAAACGCTTACTCTGATTGCACTCGCATTACACACGCAATAACGTGGATTTCACTTGGACAACTCTCGGGGCTGCAAATCGGAGTAATTTTTTTTTTTTATATGATCATGTGACTCCAGCCTTAGAAAACAAACCATAGTTTCATGCGGGAATTTATACACCTGTAACCATGATGTCTGATGCCACAAGAGTTAGGGTATGTGCACACGATCAGTAATTGCCAGCGCTTTGGACGCAGCACATGTCCACTGCGTCCACAGCACAGACAGCTTTTGAACGCAGGTGATTCCGCATGTGTTCCTTGAACCGTGCGGATTCACTGCATCCTATACATTGGACGGGTGAGATTCATCTTGCGGATGCTCCAGTCTCCACAAGATAGACCTGCTGCGGTCTGGAAAGATGCGGGTGAGCCGCACGTGAGATTTCTTGAAATCCCATTCACTATGCTATAACATATGCCCACTGTGGGTTGGACGCTGCAGATGTACGCAGCGTCCAACCCGCAGCGTTTACTGACTGTGGGAACATACCCTTATAGGTTCTGAGTAACACAGAACCACGCGGAACGTGCCTGAGCAGGGACTGACAGCCAAGGAATACAGTCTTCATTGCTTTCGAGCATAATGTATGTTTACAAATAATCGAGTCTGCAGCTTGTACACTGCCTGTACTGCAGCATCCATGGAACAGGTGGAGTATTATTTTACTCTACTAAGGACATATATATGTCATTGACTATTAAGGTGTTTTCTGCCAGGAAGGCCTTGCTACTAAAGGCTTATTCTCAGCTCCTTCCGTCATCTTTTAGCATACCAATGACTCAATTGAAAGGATAATATGGACTTTTAGGCATCCACTCAAAGGGATTGCCTGGTCACACCATATTGATAACCTATCTTTGGGATATGTCATTAAAATGAGATGGTTAGGGTGAACACAGGTCCTGGGCACTGAGATGAAAACACGGGAATAAAAGCAGTTCTGCAGCACCAGGTGGGAGCCACTACACCTCGAATGGAAATGTGTTCTGCAGCTTTGAAAACATTCAGTTTACGATCAGCTTAACCTGGCCATCAATATTGTACACAGAGCAGTAAACGGCGTTAGCTAGAAAAGGATTTATGACCTCATGCAAGCAGAGCCGGTTTTTGAGGCCCTGGGCAAAAGTTTAAAGTGGGGCCCAAAATGCTCACATATTCCACATCACAAACATTTTGGTTGTATTTGCAGGTGCAGAATTCAGGCCGTTAAACGCTCGTTCCAGAGTTTCTTTATACCAGCTGAGGAAGAATGATGGGCACAGATAGTCCTCAATACAGTATAATGCAATCCCCATGGTCCTTGATAGAGTATACTGCAGCAACATACACACAAATTATAATGCAGCCTCACTCCACACATAGTATAATTCAACCCCCCACCACAGTTTTAAGCATCTCCCCCCAAACACATTATAGTGTAGCTCCCCCCCCCCCCCCCAAACACACACGGGCCCCTGGAGGAGCAGGGGCCCTAGGCTGCTACCTGGCCGGCCTGCCCACAACGTAGGCCCTGCAGGCAGTCTTCCTCATAATACCTTGTTTCTACCAAATCCCAGTCCCACGTGGTAGGCTGTGCTGTACTACCATAACTTGGATGCAGCATTTCCAGCTTCTACTTTTATGTAATTTATGGTGAATGTTGATAGAGGATGTCACGACTTGGTCATATTGATGGGGAGAGAAGGTCATAAAACACTGAAGTATCCATGAGACCTCATTTGTTTTCTTGCACAAGCTTTCAAAAATCACAACATTTTTACAGTGGTCTTTGAAAGAAAAAAAAAATGCAACTTGGCCATATTTTGTAAAGGTACCCAACTTCACATGCCATATAAAACCAGTACCAGGTGTCATCAGTATTTTGGATCAGTGTTTTTCTGGTATGGCTAAAGAAATAAAGCTTCTCTTATACTTTGCAATGTTAAACACATAAAGCATACAGATGGCATTTGCATGTTGTACGTGTTTTACATGGCCCTTGTCGCCCGTACTGCTGGGAAAAAATATGGACCCGTCTTCATGTGGTTTACAGGGACACTATAAAAGCCGTCAAGTGAGCAGCCCCACAGGTTATAATGGGTGATATCCATGAAAAAAAACCAACTCGTACCAGACACATGGACGTGAGAGGGAGACTTGAGTAACTGTGTGTGACCGTACCGTAGTGAATAGAGTTGAGCGACTTTGGTCGGATCGGGTTTCGTGAAACCCGAATGAAACAAAATAAGTTTCAGATGAAACTCGTCCGACTAGAGTAAAACAAAGTCGGAGTTTCGTCCGAAACCCGACCCCAATGCAAGTCAATGGGAAATAAAAGTCGGACGAAACTCCGACTTTGTTTTGCTCTAGTCGGACGAGTTTCATCTGAAACTTATTTTGTTTCATTCGGGATTCACGAAACCCGATCCGACCAAAGTCGCTCAACTCTAGTAGTGAACATTTGTTTGCCATGAAAAGGGTCATACCTGTTTCCGGGAAACTGGAGGTTTCACACTACTTTTAATTCATCAAGAATCAGAGTTCCTGGGAAAATATGGTGAATCTGATATTTTAAAGGATTTCATCAACACTGGTTACCAATATCAGATTGGTGGGGACCACACGCCAAGCATTCCCCAGATCGGCATTTTACATCCGGTCCCTGAAAGAACTGAAAAGAGTGAATACACTGTGTAATGGCCAAGAACAGCAGATCAGGTCCTATTCCAGTAAATAGATGAGCTGTAGTTGTCAGAAATGGCCACTCCACAGTGAACGGGACTGTGCTATCTCAGCTCTAGTCATAGCTTAGAGCTGATTGGTGGGGGTGCCACACCAATCCGATATTGCTGAGCTATGCTGCTAACAGGTTATCAATATCAGAAGTCTGAACGACGCCTTTAACAAAACAAATTAGGTTTTATTTTTACACAAAATATGCTGCGCCTAGATGTGTGCTAAATATCAGACATATTTAGCAACACGGTGCGAGTTGCGTCATCTTTCCACACTTTTGGTGAATACTTATGGGTCCTTGGAGGTGTTTTTTTTTTGCAGAAATTGTAGCATACTTTCATGTGTTTTTTTTCATAGACTTCTGCATAGGAAATAAAAAAGCAGGTTTAAAATGAAAAACAACCCAAAACAGCTTGTAAAAAAAATAAATAAATAAAAGTAACAATAACACTGCAAAAACATTGAAAGAATTCTAAGGGTATATTCGCGGCACAGCAGACATATATGGATTGGTCGTATATAGGGAACAAGAAAAATGGTATACTTTTAGAGGGATCTGAATTGTGCGCATCCCATAATCATAACATTTCTCAGTTCATCAATTCCTGGTCCTTGAAAAGGTATTCGTACCCCATGAAGTTTTCCACATTACACCCACAAATGTCAATGTTTTTCTTCGTATTGGGATTTTATGTGATATACAAACACAAAGTAGCAAGTATTAGGGAAGTGTAAAGGAAGTAATAGCTGGTTTTTTAAATATTTTAAAAATATAAACCTGAAAATTGTGACCTGCATTTGTATTCAGCCCACCCTAGTCAAACTTTTCACTGCAATTACCGGTTGTGTTTTGGGGTACGTCTCTACCAGCTTTGCACATTTAGGCTGAGCGTTTTGCCTATTCTTCTTTGCAAACTAGCTCTAGCTCAGTGCCATTGGATGGAGAGCATCTGTGAACAGCAATTTTCACATCTTGCCACAGATTCTCAATGAGATTTAGGTCTGGATTGTGACCTGGCCATTACCACACATGAATATTCTTTGATCTAGACCATTCCATTGTAGCTCTGGCACTATGTTTAGGGCTGTTGCCCTGAGGGAAGTTGAACCTACACCCCAGTCTCAAGACTTTTGCAGCCTTTAAGGCCACATACATACATTGAGTGTTTTGGTGAGGTTTTTTTTTTTTTTTTTACATCAGTACTGCAGAAGTAATGCAAGCATTTCTATTTTACTTTTCAGCTGATAGTAAGCCAAAACCAGGAGTGGAACAAATACAAAGGTAAAAAACTCACCAAATACTCAAACTGTGCATATGGGTTTTTCTCCAGGATTTTCCTGACTCTGATCATCTTCCTTGTCACTGCTGAAGGAAAGCTTCCCTACATCATTATGCTGCCACCAGCATGTTTGATGGTGGTGATGGCGTTTTCAGGGTGATGTAATGTTATGTGTGACGGAAACCTATCATTTTGCCCAAGTTCTACATTAGTCTCATCTGACCAGAGCATCTTCTTCCACATGGTAACTGCGGTCATACATGGCTTTTTTCAAACTGCACTTGGGACTTATGACTTGTTTAGAAAAATGGCTTTTTTTGCCACTGTTCCAGAAAGGCCAGGTTTGTGGAGTATACGATTAATAGTTGTTCTGTGGACAGATTCTCCCACCTGAGCTGTGGCTCTCTGCAGCTCCTCCAGAGCGACCAAGGGCCTCTTGGCTGCTTCTCTAATCAGTGCTCTCCGTGCTTGGGATGTCAGTTTAGGTGGATGGACATGTCTTGGTAGGTTTGCAGTTGTGCCATACTCCTAATTTTGGAAGATGGGCTATTTTTTTTTTTCCTTTTTCTACAACTTTTCTCCACATTATCTCTGATCGATTTGGTGTCTCCCCTGGTTTTCTTGCTGCCGAGAATAAATAACAGGCGCACTCAGTTTACTAATGTGCGACTTCTGGAGGCAATTGGTCGGGATTACAATTAATAGCATCAGACTATAGGTTGCCGAATGCACTTCAGTTTTCACATTTATAATTTTGAAATAATTAGAAAACCATGCTTGTTAGGCAGTCCCTGCTTGTGTTGTTGCTGCTGAACAGCGGCGAGGCATGCTTCCACATCGACTCGAACGCAGTATTAGAGCACGCCGAGGATGCCCTATTAGCATTTGAGCATGCTCAGGTAACACGCTTGCTCATCACTAATCATTTCCATAACACTTCACAAATACTTTTTACTTTAGTTCATCACATAAAATCCCCCAAAAAACACAATTAAAGTGGTGGTCTGGAACTAACAATTTTAATTTTAACTATCTGTCTATTTAACGTAATCTAATATCTTCTCTAATCTACTTTAATTAAAAAGTCCCCATCACTGCTTTTTCTCTTTAACTACTTCCTGTGTGATGACTCTTCGTTTGAGAACCCCCAGTGCATGATGGGATACTAAAACAAGATGTCATCCGGGGGGCAGAGTCGGCGGTCACTGCCACCAACCATTTGTCACCACACTGAAATGAAGTGTCATCAGTGACGTCAGTAGTCCCTACTCTACTGAGCTTGATTTTCTATGCACACAGAACGATCGTGTTAAAGCACCACTTCAGTGTTTTTATTTCAGCGCTGGAGTGGTGCCACTATTCTAAGGTCCTGGCACAAGTAATATACATACTTACAGCTGCTGTCTTCAGCTGTTCCGCTCCAGTCCCATGCTGCCATCTTGTGATAGCAGAAGTCAGAGGTAATGGTTACAAGCTCTCCGTGTAAGTCTACGAAAGCCTTTTTCTGGCTCACTTACTTGCCTTGAGTCCAGCAAACACTGGAACGACCCAGCAGGTCACCACCAGCAAAAGATGACAGGACTGTTACCAATAACAGAAGATGGTGGCCAGTAAGTAGATTACTAGGGGCAGGGAACATACATACTACTTCAGCGGTTAAATGTTATTTATATAGCGCCAAAATATTAAGCAGCACTTAATTAAAACAAACCGCTGGAGTGGCGCTTTCATCATTGTGCACGGAAGTGTGGTCAGTCTGTCTAAACAGGGCAGTAAGAAACTGCTGATCGTCTGACAAGTAGCTGCTTGCCAGTAGTTTGATGGCTGCGATTGACCAGTGTTAAAGAGCCCATACACTAGGGCAGGTATGCAACAGCAGATGAAAATTTACACCTAAAAACATCCTAAACTGCATTTAATAAGCATTTTCCAGTAAGGTATCCAAAGCACACAACTTGTTCTATTCCACTCAAGAGGACTCTAATGGATTGTTTAATATAAACCGAGTACCACCGCAGATCATGACTGCTCCACGGAATCTGGAATCCTTTCAACCAACTGGGCTCCTTCTCCTATATGAAGCACGCTTATCAAAACACAAGTGTAAAAGGTGAAAGAGAGGAAATATTCAAAGAGAATGTCAGAACTGAATGTTCTCACGAGAGCTCTGCAGTAGTCATGGTCCCTGCTTGCTAATTGAGTTTCAGAGCACAGAAGAGCAGTAGCGCAGGACAGCCAGAGTACAGGGTAAAAGCAACTCCGTGCATTGCCTTTAATAGTGAAGAGCAAGTATAAGGCTGAGTTCACACGTGGTGTTTTTTCGCGTTTCCGCGGCGGTTTTAACCGCGCGATTTTGCCGCAAAAACGCGAAAAATAAGCATCCCATGCATTCCTATGGGATTCCGCAATGCTGTGCTAATGCTGCGGTTTTTACCGCTGCGGAATCGCTTCGCGGTAAAAAACGCAGCATGCTCATTATTTTGCGGAATCGTGGCGATCCCGCACCCATAGGAATGTATTGTTCCGCTTACTTCCCGCATGTGGCTGTGCACACCATGCGGAAAGTAAGCAGAACAATTGCGGATGGTACCCACGGCCCGGAGGAGAGGAGACTGTCCTCCGGGTTGTGGGTACCATATCCCTGTAAAAAATAGAATTTAAAATAAAAAATATTGTTATTCTTACCTTCCGGCATCCCGCGCAGCCTTCCCGCCTCTCTCCACGCTCTCGTTCCCAGTAATCCCTTGCGAAAATGCCAGCGATGGCGTCCGTTCTCGCGGGATCGCGAAGTCTCGCGGTCATCGCGATCCCGCGAGAACGGACGCCATCGCGAGCATTTTCGCAAAGGATTACTGGGAACGGATGCGCGGGACGTCGGAAGGTAAGAATAACAGTATTTTTTTTTTTTTACATTCTATCCTTTACTACTGATGCTGCATAGGCGGCCTCAGTAGTAACAAGTTGGTCACACTTGTCAAACACTATGTTTGACGAGTGTGACCAACCTGTCAATCAGTTCTCCAAGCGATGCTATAGATCGCTTGGAAAACGCCAGCAATTCTGCAAGCTAATTACGCTTGCAAAATGCTAGTTTTTCCGCGGGAAAATCGCGGGAATTTAAAATGCGATTTTCCCGCGGAATGGAATTCCGGAATTCTCGCGGTAATTTCCGCGAGAGTTCCGTTACGTGTGCACATAGCCTCATAGTTACTTGAGATTTCCCGAGCATGCTCGGGTGATCGCCGAGTATTTGGATGTGCTCGGAGATTTAGTTTCTGTCGCCGTAGCTGCATGATTTGCGGCTGCTAGCCAGGCTTAATACATGTGGGGATTCCCTAAAAAGGCAATTCCCACATGCATTCAGGCTGTCTAGCAGACACAAGTCATGCAGCTACAGTAACAAACTAAAGCTCCAAGCACATCCAAAAACTCTGAGATCACCCGAGCATGTTCTAGCAATTTCAAGTAACGAGTATACTCGCTCATCACTAGCCTTTTAAGAGTTGGCTCCAGCTCTCTAGTAGCTGTTCCTCTGAGCACTGGCACTTTGTTAGTAGGAAGGGACAGGACTGAACAGTTCTCATGAGACCATGCACAGCTGCTCTTTGGGTATTTGAATCTTTCCTCCTCCATGAAAGCTCTTTTTTCATTGGCATGATCGAGAATAAGCAGACACCCATATGGACGTTCTGTGGCATACGATCAATTGGATGAGGGGAAATTAAGCATATTGGGTGCTTTTTATTATCGGGGGGGGGGGGGGGGGAATGGTTGGCATAATCATGAAATTGAGCTGCCCAGAAAAAAATCCTGTTCCAGAAGCCGTATAGCAGTGACATTTGGAGGATGAACTCCAATGAAGGGAGTCACCCACACTTCCTGAAGCTTCAAATTGTCCAATCGGCCTTACTATACAATGTCCCTGGCAGCCACAGCAATACAGATGCAGAACTACGAACATTCAGGCAACCAGAATGATAATGCTGGACAAGTGTACCATTTTAACAGATTTTTTCTTTTTAAATAAGTGTTTTTCGTCCCTTTCCAATGTACTTGCACCATCATTTAATGGCTGTACACATTTCAAAATCATGTGTAGAAATGAAATATGTAGAGTCATTTAAAGAGGTTTTCTGGGACTTTGCTACTTTTTATACCTAAATATAGGCCATAACTATCAGGTCAGTGGGGGCCCGGGTTCTAGGAGATTCGCTAGAAGGGGTGAATCCCACATTAGAATCCCTCTCTAGCAAGCCATATAACAACTTTTACTGTTAATTGTATTTAAAAATGCACAAGGGCATTAAAATATTGTCCCTATCTGTCTAATTTATTCATTTCAAGGTATTCCCCTATATTATTCCAGTTGATGAAACCCCGGGGTGCCATCTCTTATAGCAGAATAGGACAAGCAATATTACAACATGTCGTCTCACTATTTGGCAGGGTGACAGATCATTTAAGCACAAGTCTCCTTAATATGTTTCATCGCAGATGCCGTGCATGCCAGGGTACCATCCCCTGATAATACCACATATCAGGTGAAACATGCTGGGGGGACTCGTGTTGTAATATTAATTGTCCTATTCTGCTATAAAAAGTGATGGCACCCCGGGGTGTCATCAACAGCAATAATTTAGGTGAATACCTTGAAGTTAATTACAGACAGATTAGGGATAATATTTTATTAATACCCCATATGCGTGTTTAAATACAAATTAACAACAAAAGTTAAGTTTTATGGCTTGCTAGAGAGGGATTTTAATATGGCTAATTCACATATTTCTCCCAAGCAATTTCTTTCCCCTTGTTCTGTTTTGGCCGATCGGGCAACAGCACTCCTTCAATCAGGTGATTGGTGGGAGTCAATAAATATACATGGCCTTTCCATAATATATTAAAAAAAAAAAAAGGTCTAATATACAAGTCCCAGAAAAACCCCTTCAATGCTGGCAACACTGGCAAGAAAACATTGCTGCGCGTGTATTTAATAAAAGGGCATGTTTATTGTGTTTACAAACAAGTTTCAAAAACAAAAAGGAAAACATGATGTATGACTTTACTACTACCTAGTAGTATTTTTTTTTTCCAAAATGCCAACAGCCCCTCAAGCTGTATGAAGGTAAATCTAAAGATTTATTAGAAAATCAACACGGTTCCACTCACAGTTCACCAAGACAGTTCTAAAACTAACAGGTTTAGACAAACAAAAATAAAATTAAGACGACTAATTTTTTATGTATTTTGATTTTTTTTATATATTTCGACGGAGATAGCAAAAAAGATTTCAAGCAAGATCCGTCACACATCGATGGCCTGCATTTCACAAATACCATTTTTGTTTTGGAACAAATTCATTTTTCTCAATGTAAAAAAAAAAAAAAAAAAAAAAGAAATCGAAAACCATCATGAATTAAATGCGTTTTCTTATTTTAACAAACTAAGGAGAGGCCATGATTTTCAGTATAACACTGGCTCACTTGTCTGAAGCATTAGTGTTATTTTTTCTTTCTATTTGGCTATTAAATTTATCTACATTATTCAACAAGTAAATTGCAGGCATGAATTTAGAACAATTTCAATATTAACACCCCTTTTTCTGGAAAATACAGCAGTGTTTAAAGGACATTTTCTTTTTTCTTCATCATCATATATAAGGAAACTTCCCTTCTATGAACAGGAACAAAATATCTATAAACCTTGTAAACAGATCTGTATCATTTATAACATAAATAATCAAATGAGCATCCCAGGGCCCCAGAAATAATAATAATGAGGATCAATATAAACTAGAGCATTACTAACACACTGTCCAGGCCAATGATTCTTAGTGTAACTGATGTTCTGCAGGTCACTTTTGCTGGGTTACGATGCATCAGTCAGAGGTCGTCCCAATAAGCCCATCCCTTTCCTTCCCGAGAAAAGCACCCTCAGTCTGGCAGAAAGCATTTTTCTTAAAAAAATAAATCTACATTCATACAAGTGTGTCTTCATTTGAAGTCCATAAGGCAGGCTCGCTCACCTGCCGCTCGCAATGTGTGAAAAGGACCCAGTGTTCTTTGCAAATCAGCTAGAATCTTAACATTCATCTTACAATCAGAGTGAAGTCTCCAGACTATGTAGTGGACTGCCTGGGGATGAAGAGGTAGCTGACTTGTTCGGTTCTATTGTAAGATGTATTCCACTATCAACCGCATTGTTATTTTTATTTGGAGAGGGTGGTGGAGTAGAGTGACGTTTGGTGGGAGCATCATCTTCGGCATCTGTGTCATCGATGAGCGGAATATGAGGCTCAGAGTCTTCTATTCTAAACTCCGGGTGTGTCATGAAATTGTGGATCGAGCTTCGGGACTCGGGCTTTTCCAGTCCTTCGTACAGAGAACTACGAAATGCATTCACCACTCGAATCTGAAGGTCACAAGGGAAGAGAAAAGAAAACCGATTAAAAAGCAGAAGGAGCGCGTGCGTGGATATGGTTTTTATGTGAACTCACAAATACTAAACAATGAACTTAAACTGTGCAAAATGCAGTGTGGACTTGCAACATACTGTAAAAGATATAAAAGGGATAAAAAAACACGTCGGTCAATATAGACTGATGGTTTGTGGCAGGTAACGAATGTGAAGTCTTTAGTACGGCAATAGTCAAGCACTATTCCATTCTGCTCAATTAGGCAAGTTGGTGCTGCAAAAATATTTTAGAGCGTGTGCAAAAAAATGGATATCATGTCTCTTCACAAATACATTTAGGGGGAAAAAAAAAATATGAAAACCATTAGCACAACAGGTAAACCAATTCTCATGCCAGGAATTAGGATACCGACTATGAAGCCAGGCACATGTAAGCTGAATGGTACAATGAGCTTGAAGCTGCAAAAAACCATGCAGAAAGCAACCAAAATTACTGTAAAATACCTCACAAATGTAAATATTCGAGTATATACTGGTTTGGCTTTTTACCAAATCCCCAACAGTTACACAAACCTGGACATTGATGCTTTTATTCCCCCAGGTAGCAAACATAAAAGTGAACCGTGAAGACACAAATCCCTGCCACAACATTCGATATTTCAGAATGGACTGTATGAAGAGGTGATGTAGATGTACCCCGAAAGAACTGGGCACAGTATAGGATTTACATTTTTCCACATTAAGGATATCTGTCCATAACGAAAACAACTTTCTAACAGGGACATATTAGTCACCAGGACTAGCCACCCTGGGTGACGGCAGAAGGCCATGAAAGACAGAAAATTGGTTCCGCCATTGCCATGTCTGGCTCAGTACTGCCAGGTGTACAAGCGAAAACTTCAACGTCACAAATATTTGCACTAAGTGGCAAATATTGAAATGGGCAACACAATGCTGTTTTGTTAGGGATAGGTGCAAGGAGCAGGACAGAAAATTCATTGAGGAGATTGTGTCTCTGAACTAAGGATGGATTCCAAAATACTAATGCACGGTTTCCTGAGTGACAGTACCATACAGTCTTGTTTCGGCGAAAATTACTGTCTATTAAAAAGACATTTTTTACCAAGTGTAACAGGAAAACCACCATGGTTACTTACCGGTAGCTGGTTTTTCCGGAACCCATGACAGCACCACCTGAGAGAGGGATCCGCCCCGCCAGGACAGGAACGTACTGAGATATAAGGGGCGGCACCTCTCCCCCGCTTCAGTTGGGTTACAGAGCATTGAGAGGACTTCCCGCTTAGTTATATGTTCAATCCAGCATCACATCACACAAATGCACCCTACTAACTGTGCACACCCATACGGTGAAAAAGGGGGGGGGGGGGGGGGATATATGGGTGCTGTCATGGGTTCCTGAAAAACCGGCTACCGGTAAGTAACCATGGTGATTTTCCCTTCACCCATGACAGCACCACCTGAGAGACTTTTGGAGACTACAAAACACCTTAGGGAGGGACCACCGCTTGCAGCACCCTTCTACCAAAGGTTAAGTCATCAGAGGAGGATAGATTTAATCTATAGTGCCTAAAGAAGGTGGAAGGTGAGGCCCAGGTAGCGACCTTACAAATCTGTTCAATTGATACCTCTGCCTTTTCAGCCAAGGAGGTCGCCACGGCTCTGGTGGAATGAGCCTTGATGCCGTCAGGAATCGGGATACCACTAGCTGTGAAGACTACACTAATGGCCTCCCTAATCCATCTAGCAATAGTCCCTTTTGAAACCCCATAGCCTTTCCTGGCACCCTGAAAAGCTACAAATAGGGACTGGGACTTCCTCTACTGGCTGGTGACATATGTATTCTAGCAGGGCTCTCTTAACATCCAAACTATGGAATTTTTCTTCCCCTGGATTCTTTGGATTATCACAGAAGGATGGGAGGATAATCTCTTGACCCTGATGGAAATCTGACACTACCCTAGGCAGATAAGCGGGGTCTGTCCTTAGCACCACCCTGTCCTGAAAAACTTGTGTATAGGGTGGATTTACTGACAGAGCCTGCAGGTTGCTTATTCTACGGGCTGATGTAAGCGCCACTAAAATTATTGTTTTCAGGGTCAGAAATTTTACGGCAAGCTGATGTAATGGCTCATATGGTTCTTTTGTAAGGGCCTCTAGTACTAGGTTTAAATCCCAGGGAGCTATCTTGGATATTGGAATAGGTTTAGCCCTATGACATGATTTGATGAATCTGGCTATCAATCTATTTGATGCCAATTTGCAGTTGTAGAGCGCCCCTAGTGCAGACACCTGAACCTTAAGCGTTTTTACTGCTAACCCCAGCTGTAATCCTGCCTGTAAAAACTCCAAGATGGCACTAATTGGAGGTTATTGTCCTAACGGCTTACCTAGGAACTGTAGGAATTTATTCCATGTTCTGCCATAGATGTTAGTCGTCACCGGTTTCCTACTTTTAAGCAGGGTGGCCATCAACCCCGGGGAAAAACCTTTACCCCTTAAAAGCGACCTTTCAAATTCCACACCGTCAGATGGAATCCCTTGACTTGCGCGTGGAATATCGGGCCTTGGGCTTGAAGGTCCGGAACTTCTGGCAGAATCCATGGATCGGAGATGGACATTCTCCGCAGTAGAGCAAACCAGAGCCTTTTGGCCAAAATGGGGCTATTAGGATTACTCTGGCTTGATCGGTCCTGATCTTCCTGACCACTGTTGGGATCAGAGCGACTGGGGGGGAACGTATAGGCCAGCTTAAAGTCCCACTGAATGTGCAGAGAGTCCACTGCCCATGGTTTTTCTCTCGGGTTTAGGGAGCAAAACCTTCATGTTTGCCTGTTGTGTTTGTTGGCAAAGAGGTCCATCACTGGTTCCTCCCAAAGCTGCGTTATTTTTTGAAAAATGGACCGATTTAGGACCCATTCTCCCTGCCTCAGAGTATTGCGGCTTAGGAAATCGGCCTCTATGTTTTCTGCCCCTTTTATATGTAAGGCTGTTAGGGATTGTAAGTGTTGCTCCACCTTGCTCAGGATGTCGTCTGCTGCTTTCATTAGGGAGTATGATTTTGTTCCCCCTTGGTGGTTGATGTATGCCACCGTTACTTTGTTGTCCGACATGACGCGGACATCGCGACCCCTGAGTAGGGGAAAGAAGTGGGTTAGGGCTTTGT
Source organism: Dendrobates tinctorius (assembly GCF_039654945.1). Taxonomy (NCBI): domain Eukaryota; kingdom Metazoa; phylum Chordata; class Amphibia; order Anura; family Dendrobatidae; genus Dendrobates; species Dendrobates tinctorius. The sequence goes on from NW_027361908.1 coordinate 30,770,791, forward strand.
TTACAGCCCACAATTCTCTGAGATTGGAGGATGCCCTTTCTTGAGGTGTCCAGGAGCCCTGGCCTACGTGACCGCCTTAGGTGCGCCCCCCCCCACCCCCGGGAGCTTGCGTCTGTTAGGATCACAACTGTCGCCTGTTTGTCCCAGGGTATTCCTGCGGCCAAATTTGTATTGTCCAGCCACCAGTTGAGAGATTTTAGTCTCTAGTGAAAGCTTCAGATCTCCTAAACGCCCTCTTAGCGATTTTTGTGCTGCTAGTATCTCCCCCTGGAGTTGACGGGTATGAAATTGATCCCACTTGACCGCCAGAATACAGGACGTCAGAGTGCCTAGTAGAGACATCGCTTTCCTCAACATCTGAGGTTGGTTTTGGGCTGACAAAGCCATGTTCCGTATCTTCTCTATTGTGGCCTCCGGAAGCAGACACACCTGTTGTTCTGAGTCCAGGATAAATCCCAGGAAGGTCTGTTGTTTTAGGGGTTGTAGTCTTGACTTTTTGAAGTTTATTATCCACCCCAATTCTTGTAAGGTGTCGGTCACCTGGCTTATCTGCGCAGTACAATGGTCCTCCGAGTCGCCCACTATGAGGAAATCGTCTAGGTAGGGTATTACCACTGTATCTCGAATCCGAAGGAAAGCCGTTACCTCCGCTATGACCTTGGTGAACACTCTCGGGGCTATGGATATACCAAACGGAAGAGCTGTGAACTGGAAATGTTTTAGTACGCCTTGGATATAAAGCGCTACCCTCAAGAATTTTTGGTGATCTGGATGGATAGGGATATGATAATATGCATCCTTCAGATTGACTACCGCCATAAAACAATCTTGATGTAGTAAGCTTTATGGCCGTAGTCACTGACTCCATCTTGAAGGTCTGATTCCCTATCCACCGATTGAGTCTTCTGAGGTTTATAATTGTCCTGAACGACTGGTCCGGTTTCTTGATCAAAAAAAGTGGTGAATAGAATCCTCTTCCCTTCTGTGTGTCCGAGACTCCGTAAAGGACCTTTTTGTCTATTAGGCTCAGGATCTCTGTTTCCAGGGCCAACTGTTCTTCGGCTGCTCTTCTGATAGGGGTAACTACGAACACGGGTTTCGGTTGGCGAACAAAGGGGATTTTCAGGCCTTCTTTTAAGATGCTTAGGATCCAGGTATTGGAGGAGATCTTTTCCCAGGCCAGGGAAAAGAGTGCCAATCTTCCCCCTACTGGCGTCATTGTGGTGATTTTTTTGAGGTGGAGGAACCTCCACCAAACATGAAGCCTGACTCTTCTTTTTGTCCTCCCTTCTCCTTCTATCGGCCAGAGGACACCCCCTATTGAATCTTCCGCCTCTCCAAAAGGGCTGTCTTCTCTGCTCTGTTGGGGACATGGGAAAACCTTTTTTCCTATCGCTTGCCTTTTCCAGGATGTCATCTAAGTTCTTCCCGAATAAGAATATCCCATCACAGGGGAGAGAGCACAGTTTCGCCTTAGATTGCAGGTCACCCGGACAGCCTTTAAGCCAAAGTGCTCGTCTAGCAGCGTTTGATAAACTTGCTGCTCTGGCCGTTAACCTCATAGAATCCGCCGAGGTGTCCGCTAAAAAAGCTGCTGCCCCATGCCAGAGATACATATCCGCCAATATCTTCTCTCTTGGGACCCTTGATGCTAGTTTTTCTTCCAACTGCTGCAGCCAGATCATGAGGGAGCGTGCTGTGCAGGTGCTCGCTATCGTTGGCTTTAATCCTCCCGCAGTCGCTTCCCATGCATGCTTCAGATAGGAGTCTGCTTTCTTATCTAGTGGGTCTCTAAGAACCCCTGAATCTTCCAGGGGCAGGGCCGATTTTTTAGAGGACCTGGATACTGCTGCGTCTATTTTTGGGCTTTGTCCCATGTCTCCGTGTCCTTGTGTTCAAAAGGGTATCACCTCTTAGAGGTGGAGGGAAGAGCCCCTGATTTTTCGGGTTTCCTCCACGCTCTCTCAATAAGCGCCTGAATCTTCTCGTTCACGGGAAAGGTACGCTTTTTCCTCTCCTGGAGCCCCCCAAACATAACATCTTCTAGGGTTTTTGTCGTTTTCTCTTCCTGCAGGCCCATTGTTGCTCTAATGGCCTTTAGGAGGGCATCTGTGTCTTCTACCGGAAAACATGGCTTACCCTGTGTCACTGTGAGGAGTCTGATGAGGATGCCTGTTCTGATTGAGACGAGGTCGAAGAGGAATTTGAGGGAGAACTAGGGGTATCCTTTCTACCTTTCCTCCTTTTTTTCAATAGGGTCTTAATTGAACCCTCCATCTCTGACCTAAGGGCTGATATCAGATTAGCCGCGAAACTAGGCGCTTGCTCCGCCATAGTTCGCTGAATACAACTGGCACAGAGGTCTGCCAGTCCCTTGTTAGGGCCGCTTTACATATGGCGCAGTCCCTATTATTTTTCTTGCTTCCTGCTTTTTTGGGCCTTTCCTACGGGGTTAAACAGACAGGGAACCCCTATTTAATACAAATGCTAGCATTCACGAAGATCACTCACCATCCGCAATCAAGGGTACCGGACTTGGAGGCTGCGTTGGAGCACGTGACCTGTGCTCTCTGGATCTCGAGGATTCTCTCGACCTGCGGCTGCTGCTTGAGCGGCTTCCATGTTTGTGGCCGGAGGGCAGTGAGGGCGGCAGAGAAAAGGACCTCTCCTGGTCTGACTCCATCGCTGCACCGTCTGCCCCGCCGCAGCTTCGTTTAAATAAGCCTCCGTCCTGTGAGTGGCCTCCCCTCCCCCCTTCAGAAAAAGCCGTCCGGCCTCGTACTAGGCGCCATGACACCGTCGCCTGGATCTGACAACAGCCGGCGCGCCCACAATCCTCTGCGCCGCTGACGTCAGTGGCCGGAAAGCGCCCGCGTCTCTCCAGTCAGATGCTTCGAGGATCGAGCTGCGGGCGCGCGCGAGGGGAGGGCGGCGCGGTGGAGGCTTCCCGCAGCCACCGAGGATTCCACCAGCGCTCACACGAACCCGGAACCCCGGAGGGCCCGGGGACTGTGCCCCCAGCACCCGACGCTACAGGTAAGATACCTGTTCTTCCCGCGCCGGGACGGGGCTGGGTTTTTTTTCCTTTTTCCCATGACAGGCACTGCCGATAGTGAGGTTCCTTCCAGGACAGGAACCCAACTGAAGCAGTGGAGAGGTCCCGCCCCTTATATCTCAGTAGGTTCCTGTCCTGGCAGGGCGGATCCCTCTCTCAGGTGGTGCTGCCATGGGTGAAGGGAAAACAAGCGTCTTACCAGAAAACATCTTCAATTTCATTATGCTGTATCAGAAAAGCCCTTCCCACCCCTTGGGAGCTTGTTTAAAAACAAAACGCTTTATTCACCTTTCCCAGGTCCAACACTGCTGCTGCTCAGTGTCTGGTATTGTCTGCACTGAGCTCAGCGACTCTGCCAGGCTTACGCTGTCAACTAAGAAGCAACACTGGAGACTCAGAAGTTGAGTAGAGGATAGAATTTTTATAAATAAAAAAAATAAAATATATGCACCAGGGACGAGGGTTTTTAGAAAACCCCTTAAAACAATATCAACTGAGCAACTGAAGTATAAAAAAAAAGCTGATGGTTCACTACTGTGCTTTCCACATCTTGTAAGCTACAGAAGGTCTTGTTTGTTTTTTTTGTAGACTAGCATTGGGAGATAAAGAAGCCCTCCACCCATCAAAGCTTTCACTGTGCACATACAATTGCTCATTTTACCTTTCTATCCAGCTAATTCTTCCCTTTTCCATTAGATCTATGACGTCACGTAATTAAAAACTGACTAACTGAATCCTTCTAAGCTCCATATATAAACAGAATGTCTATTTTCCCTGCATGAGTCATTACTGCAAAAGTCCCTGGCAGGGGAGGAGTGGAGCAGCGTCAGAAGTTGAAGAGGGGGATGACTCATGCAGGTAAGAGACTTCCTGTGTGTACACAGAGAAAAGAATCAGCTGGGTAGAAAGGCAAAATGAACAATTGTAAGTACACCGTGCTATATAATATGATGACTGCAATCTATTAAGAGGATAACAAAAACTGATGAGGGCTTCTTTAATACTCACATATTTTCCACAATGTGTTTCAATTTTAAAGGCCAAGCATTTTTTCTTTCCCAACTCGGCCTATATGCTGTTAATGGACAAATCCTTCAACAATACATAATACATCCAGAAACAGATTACATACAAACACACACACACACACACACACACACAAATACATATAGATATACATAAACACATTTATGTAATGGTTCCTTAAGGAGCATCCAAGACAAAATTATATATCGTGCAACTTTCAAATTTACTTTGTGCTTTACTCCAAGTTTCAAAATCTCTGTTTGCATCCAGAGGCTGGAGAAACTACCCAACTTTCACACCACTGCAGATTGCTATACAGATTACATTCTACATGGAGGCAGCAGCACAAATCTCCACTCTGTTCAGGAGTACACAACGCTCCTGTGTGAAAGACTAGGTCAGGCTTAGTCTCACAAAAAGGTTTTCAAGGTTTGCAAGAAGCAGAAAGTTTGAAAAGAGTGAGAAATGAAAATAAAGTACATTAGAAAGTTGGCAATTCAGAAGGCTATGGTCAGCCAATGTTTACTGATCCAAATAATTAAAAATGTAACATGAAACAACTATAGAAACTGTCTCCATCTCCTAGAGACGTATGTCTCCATAGTAAAAGACTACAGACTGTTCCTGTGCAGTCTGAGTATGTTGCCATCCTCCCCTCCATCCATAATCCTATCTTCGGTTACATCAGTAGGAAAAGCAGACGGAAAAGGGAGATGTAGTAGTTATGGAGACACATTGGTCTGGACAGGAGCTGTTGACAATTTCTAGAACAGCTTTGTTCATTACTAGTCACAGACATTGTAATTGGTTACAATAGTGGAACCTTCCCTTGAAGATTTATAGACCTCAGAAAAATAGCTCTGGAGTTACCCAAGCGTTCCTACAGACCAATGTATAACAGTACATTTTTGCAACAAATGTGGAACATAGATCCTCAACACAACCAGAGGCCAAAAGGACCCAACATTAAGTATATACTCGAACATTTAATAGGACAATTTTCATTTTCTACACATACATCCGTATATAAGCAAAAATACATTGGTGAAGTGAACAAAAATAAAAACGTGCAGGATCTCATACTTTTAAGCTTGCATTTGCTAATAATCAAACCAGTTAAATAGCCCTCTAAATTAAACACATGGGGTGTATTATCCTTGTGAAGGGAAAGCTTTATGAGCAGCCTGAACAATGAGCTTACTGAGGAGAAAATGAGAAACGTTAGGTGTGTGAATTAGGATGTGTTAATTTCATGCACTTAGGAACACACACTCACACCCCACAGTAGTAGAAGCGGTAGAGGAGGAAAACACTACATGTGTAGGGGTAGAAATATTTGTTACATCATGATGCTGGCTGGCGATGGAGGGTTGCCGCCTTAAAGCCCCCTGAATGGAACTTCCACTTTGGAAAGCATTCACTACATCCATCTGCAAGGAATCAGAGATTGTGACAGCTTGCTCAGCAAGAGAGAGAGAGAACAAGAGAAAGGACCATCCCATCTATAACAAATAAAAAAAAAAACAAAAGCAAAAAAAAAGAGAAAAAGGCACTTTATAGAGCAGCTAATAAAAGCAAATTGAAGAAAGGTAAAGGAAGATCAAGTGAAACTAAAAAGGGATTCTTTCAAGCATTTTGAGGAAAACAGACAAGGGAGAGATCTCACACACACACATACCCCTCTTACATTTCAGTTAGCCCTAGCAAATCAGCAGCAAGCCCTTAGAACAGACGTTCTCCCCTATATAGCGCTTCTCTCACTCAGGACCATACCTGAGTTTGGATTCTGTTCAGGCCCCTAAACCATAAGATCTGACCACGACGTAGCTCTCTCTCTGCGTGGTCAATCTCTTCCACATCCTCATTAAGCTCCTCTTCTGGTATCTCATCCTTCTGTGTCCCATGACCTGCCTCCTTGAGGAACTTTAAACGACTGGTTGGTATTGTTGTCACCAGCTAAACAATGGTAAAGATCAGATTAAAGCAGCTACAACTGTGTCACAAAAATCATCACACCACATTCCTAACCAATCACAATTTGAAGGTGCATTATAAAATTAGAATCATTTTTTCTTGTTTTTCTAATATATTTTTCTTTGGTGCAGATCAGTTTTGGACATGGAGCTCAAGCTAGTTTTAATGTCAAAATGACAGTCTGGGCTAGAAAGCTAAATATTTCAGGAAGACACTATTATACACTTCTCTGTAACTATACAAAGGTAAATAAAGCAGCATATATGCACAAACATTTACATTACCTGGCCCCAGAGCAATGTTCCCATACCCAGGAAAACTGACCACAGCCATTGATCTACTGTCAGCTCTGTACAACTAAAAGGCTTGCCACCAAACTGCACAATAATGATCTACAAGAGAAGACCAAGAAACATCAGCATTTACAATCGCCCACACTATGGAAACAAGCGATGAGGCTACCCGGCATACATTAGCTCTAATAACTAGAGAGAAGGGTTAATCGGATAATTCAGTCTCATGCAGTCACACGTAAGGATCGAGAATTATTTTCAGAAACTGAATTCCCAAGAAAGAGCCATGTCCCCTTACCTGTATGATAAAAGTACCTAACACAATGCTGCAGAAGATGATATTGTTAAATATTCCTTCAAACACGTTCCTTTCCCCATGAATCTTCCTTGCATTGATTTCATTAAATAGCTGCATCATAACAAACGTGTTGAACACGATGGTATAGTGCTGGGACGGGGGAGCGTGGAGGGGAGCATTGCGCCCACTATCAATATCAAATAGTTTTTCCCCTGCAATATAAACAGACAATATATATATATATATATATATATATATATATATATATATATATATATATATATATATATATATATATATATAACCAATATTTTACTAAAAATAAATATTTAGCTTTTCACTGTGCAAGTAAACTGATTATAAACAATGTTTTTCTTTTTTTCCTGCTTTTTAAAGTATTCTTACTTCGTAATGTATACGGTACATACATAAACATTTTAAAAGGGAAAAAAAAAAGTAAAATCAGTAGATGTTGCTCAAATCCAGCACTTACCTACAAATAAAAGTGTGAAGACCACAACTAACTGGTAGACAGCATGACCTAAAATGTTTTTCATCATAGTACGAGATATGAGAGGTTTATTTCTTCCATAGGGTTTTCTCAACAACAGGGATTCGGTTGGGGGTTCAGTTGCCAGGGCAAGTGATGCAAAAGTGTCCATAATAAGATTAACCCATAACATCTGGACAGCTTTAAGTGGCGAGTCCTGTTAAATGGACCAGAATGCATACATGGATGAAAACAAATTGTATGGTTACATTGGGTAAATGGACAGAGGTTCTTTGTATGAGCATTATTACACAAAGTATATGATCCTGGGAAGAGAGGCAGCTGTACATTCAGCACCTTACTGTACCAGAGCAGGGAGGCAGACCAATGGAGAGAGTCAGGGCATGGTAGAGATCATTAGGAACAGATTAGATTTATGTGAACAAAAAAGTATAATTGCACAGCCATGGTTAATCCAGCAGCACTATCCTGAATAGCCCCTCGGGAATATGCAGCCCACCCCTACAAGAAGACAAATCTAGTGACCAAAGAAAAACCTACCAAGATAGCAACGCCTGATGGTTCACCCCAAATGTTAGAGTAACCTTATCTATCACTGCTGGAGTCACCCAAGCTCCGGCACTACAGCGTGCATTGTCATCTGTCAAGTGCTGCATATTTAATAGGATGGAGGAAACGAAAGGAAAGCAGCTGAATTACAGGACTTACTTGTGTGATACATGCTCCGGTAAAAGCTACAATGACAGCCACTACATTGACGGTAAGCTGGAACTGGAGGAATTTGGAAATACTGTCATACACATTTCTTCCCCACATCACGGCTTTTACAATGCTGCTGAAGTTGTCATCTGTTAGAATAATATCAGACGCTTCCTTTGCAACATCTGTTCCAGCAATACCCTGTGTGAAGTCAATAAAAAAAAAAAAAGTTATAGCTTCGATAAAACACATGCATTCCCTCAAGCAACACCACTGAGTAAGTGTGGGAAATGATGTTTTATTAAAAACCCGGAGACTCCCGTCTGCCTCAAGTGTACTGCACCACAGAGCGGTCCGAGTGATGCATGAAAGTCCCAAGACACCGAAACAGCGAGACTTAGACAAGGACATGAAGAGTCTTATTCTCTAGTTCCAGGGCACTTCACCAGTCTCAGACGTAATAGAGAAAATATGGCGCAGATGAGGCAACAATCCCCAGATATCTAAAAGGGCAGCATGCACATAGCCAGACGTATTCACAACACAGTTGCTCCCAGCCTAAACCATAAACTGCTGATCTCCGTGTAGAGACCAATATTCAGACAAGGTGGTATCCAGGGGAAACATGATGGCAACGCACAACAATCACACTGCTGTATTATAGCAATAATACAGCAGCACACAAAAGTTCTTTACAAACTGGCAGAAACACTAAGGGAGCCCACTGTTTATATATGATGTCCATCTACCCGACATGCTGTAATAGTGGGATGCCTGAATAGCTAACCTGCCCCCAATGATTGCCATATACATCAGATGGCTGAATGAGCAATACAACCAATAGCGGTTTTTCCCAACACCTTCATGAAGGAGCCGGCCCAGTGTTCGTTAGGAGAGACCGCGGCCAGAATTGTCCTACAGATGCTTCTCAGCAGCAAGAGGATTGGCTATGGAAATTCTGCAACAGGACGCATCCTTCTCTCCCCCGTCATCATCTGTTGTAGGAGAGCAAAGAGGCTCCTGTGTACATTAGATGGTTGGCTGCTCCAAGTGAAATTGGTCAGCGGTGGCTAGCTTTTCTCTAATGTGTATGGGGCTTTAAGAAGGCAACCTACATGGGGGGGTTATAGGCAAGCCAAATCCTAATGACATAATATGTCCTTAAACTGACAATTACGGCACAATGACCTGCAATAAAACTAAAAGAATGCTGTAGTCTCAATGCTCCCTCTCTTCTACTTCTGGCTTTAGATCCAATATTGCATCAAAAAAGTATTACAAACCAGTCTAAAAAATTACACTGACAGATTTCTGTCTCAGTTGCCGTACATTATTACATTCCCAAGAAAAACATATTGCTTGTTGTAATGTAGTAAAATGCTGAACAGCATGAACAGTAACAACTGATAGCCACTAGATGGCAGTACTTTGGTGTGTTCAATAACAGTATAGGCTATGTGCTGAAAACCACGTCCATAGTTTTCCAAACAGGCAGACAGCATGCTACAGGATGGGGTTGGCTAGATGTCTGTCAATAGTGACATGTACGGGTGCATTATGCACACAATCTGCAGATATAGGCTTCTATTTAGACTCACAATGATTGTCAGGGTATGACGAATAAATGACAACTGCAGCATTCCAATATACAGCCATGTGGGCTCATCTTGCATAGAAGTATAGCATTGCTTTAAGTGACTCAGTACATTGTATATGAAAAAAATCCCAAGTGTAAATTAATTTAGGACAAAAAAACCCCAAAAAACTCATGCATATACAAAAAACACTAGGATCAGAGAGGAATGGACCACCACCACGAAGTATAATCCAAAAGAATTCAATCTTTAGTAGACAATTACTACATAATAAGGCTTAATTAAAAAGGACTGCTAGACACCAATTACGGAGCAAAGGTTACCATATGAAGCGCAGACAATAAGCACAAATGTTCAACAAACAAGTGCTGCAGTGATAGTCTATGGAAACATTGCAAAAAATAAAGTGAAATAGAATATATCACACAAGTATGCTCAATAATGGGAATAAAAGTGACAGTGCATAAAGTCAACTGCTTGAAGAAAAGTGCAATGTGCATACACATTAATTCAAAGTGGCAATGAAGCCTAAGGGGCCAGCGGTGGTAAACAAATACCTAACCATAATAATGGAGACACAGAGTGAAAGCAATACACTTAGGGCCCCGTCACACAGTGATCTCGCCAGCGAGATCACTGCTGAGTCACAAGTTTTGTGACGTAACAGCGATCACACCAGCGAGATCGCTGTGTGTGACAGCCATCAGCGACCGCTCCCCCCCCCTGCCGGTATCGCTGATCGCTGTAGGAAAGCCCTGGACATTTTTTTGGTCGCTGGTCTCCCACCGGCCAGCACGCATCGCTGCGTGTGACAGGCGGGAGACCAGCGTTCAGCAGGTAACTAAGGTAAACGCAGGGTTTCTAAGCATTGCGCAGTGCTCAGAAACCCTCTGTGTACCTTAGTTACCAGCGAGTTGATGCAGGGAGCTGGTAACTAAGGTACACATTGGGTTTCTAAGTGACGCACGTCCCTTAGAAACCAGATGTGTACCTTAGTTACCAGCTCCATGCAACAGCTTGCTGGTAACTAAAGTACACAGCGACGCCGCGCGCTCGGAATCGCTGGAGAAGCTGTCTGTTTGGCGACTCACCAGCGATTCTGACACATTGATATCGTTGTCGGGATCGCTTGTGAGTCGCTATGTGTGACGGTACCCTTACTGTTGCAAAGTATAAATAAACTGATGAAAAAAGTGCAGTGTGCTTGCAGATTGATCAAAAGTGAGAGTGCAGCCTAATGAACCAGCAATGGTAGAGATAATATCTAACCGCAAAGGAGGCACATAATAGGAAAAATAAACTTACTGCAGTGAAGGTAACCACAGTGTCCCCGCCGCCTCAACGCATGTTTCGTTAGTACTTCAGGAGAACTTTATGCACGGTCACTTTTATTCCTATTATTGAGCATACTTGTGGGATATATGCTATTGCACTTTATTTTTTGCAATCTTTACATAAACAGTCACCGCAGCATGCACTTGTTTGTTGAACATTTGTGCTTACTGTCTGCGCTTCATATGGTAACCTTTGTTCCGTAATTGGTGTCTAGCAGTCCTTTTTAATTAATCCTTATTATGTAATATTTGTCTAATAAAGATTGAATTCTTTTGGGTTACACTTCGTGGTGGTGGATCATTCCCCTCCAATTTTAGTGTTTTCAGTAATCATGGAGCTAGTTGGGACTGTAGTCAAGCAACAGCATAAAATAATGTATTATTTACACCAATCGTGGCCAGAAGGTTCCAAAAAAAACAATGCAGATTGTGAAAATGTAGACTGTAAAAAGGGGAAGATGTACCCCAGGCAGTCCGTCATGTTACAGCTTTTATTTTTGAACTAGCACTGGAAAGTAGACCGCTATGAACACAGCAAGCTGCTTGTTAGAGAGCTGCTGGTTTTTAGCCTTCCTCTGTGCCCACTGTGGGAACCTATTAATTAGAAGAAGCAGGGCGTAATCCATGTTGTTTGCTTAAAGGGAATCTGTCACCCCCTGGGATGTGTTTAACCTATTAATATAGGTATACAGGTGATAGGACTAGTTTAACCATTCTAACGGTATGCCTCATATGAACGGCCTTGTTGTTGAGAAATAGTCTTATTTCATTATGCTAATGATTTCTTTCAGGCTCTGGGGCGTGCAGTGCCTGGAAGAAAAACTCTGCCTCCGATCTTGCCCTGTAATGTGTACTGGTGGTCCTGGAGCACCATGGATGGCAATCGTGAGATTATACAGTACCTATGCCGCATTTCTATGCGAAATGGCTTCATCTTTCTTCTGCACCTGTGAGTCACTATTACTGCGCAGAACAACTATGAAGTCAATGCCCATAGCAGGGCAAGGCAAGTATAATAGAGCTATTGTAGGGCGCACGAGCGGGATTACGGGGCTACCAATGCACATCACAGGGCAGTGTAATGTGCATGGGAGGGGGCGGTATGCAAATGAAGACAGGAGGCAGAAATTTCTTGCAGGCACCGCACACCCCCAAGCCTGGAAGAAATTACCAGAAAAAAATAAAAGACGATTTCTCAACAAGGCTGCAGATATGGGCATACAGCTATGACTATTGTAACCATTCTTTCACCTGCATTCCCATATTAAGAACTTAAAGACGTCCCAGGGGTTGACAAATTACCTTCAACAAAACTGCAGGGTTATACATTAAAAAAAAAAAAAATAAATCATATTGCTGAAGTTTGATTATTTTCTTTTCGCTTAGAAAATAACTGAATTAATACCGTCAATTACTGACTCCAGCATAGGGGTACCAAAGGGAGGTCTACAGTGTAAAGTGAACAGATTCTGGCATTCTGTTCAAGTGTCCTGGCAGTATGGGCAAGTAAGTCGATAAAAATATTATGCAAGCTACAAACAGTACGTTTTGTGCTTTTTTTAATCAGAATTTTGAATTTTTACCTACTTTTATTGTTTTGGAATTTGATTAAAGTTGTGGGATGAAATGGGCAAAAAAAAAAAAAATTGGGTAAATTTCCTTTAACATCATGGTGATGAGCTGTTCACGATCTCAATGAAATGTGTTCTACAAGAAACTTAGCCAGGAAGCCTCTAAGTGCCATAACGGCTAAAGGACTGATAAAACATTTCTCAATACACAGAAGATGCTCACGTTCAGCAGCCCTCTTCCATTAAACATGTTCCCTGGTGACTAGCCAATAGTCTGTTGTCACTGGAAGAAGAACTTGGTAAATTGCTCATGGACTGAAACATTGCATGGTGCCTATTGAATCAATTAGCATCTGTGCATTATCGACATCTGTGGTCCTCCAGGGATAGGGTAGTGGCACAGGCCTGATGAAGCAGGCTCAGCACTAGGGAGCCATAGGCATGGTGTGCTGTGGAACAGTTAAATCTAACAAGCAAAAATTGTGAGCACTACTAAAACACAACTTATTAGAAAAATAGTATATTAAATCACGCTTATCAATATTAACCATAACTACAGGCAATAGCAAACATATGTAGCCAACGGTTAGAACAATATTTAAGCATAAAAATAAGTGAAACTGACAGTGGTCAATGTAATATACAGTTGTGGCCAAAAGTATTGACACCCCTGCAATTCTGTCTGATAATACTCAGTTTCTTCCTGAAAATAATTGCAAACACAAATTCTTTGGCATTATCTTCATTTAATTTGTCTTAAATGAAAAAACACAAAAAGAATTGTCCTAAAGCCAAATTGGATATAATTCCACACCAAACATAAAAAAGAGGGTGGACAAAAGTATTGGCACTGTTCGAAAAATCATGTGATGCTTCTCTAATTTGTGTAATTAACAGCACCTGTAACTTACCTGTGGCACCTAACAGGTGTTGGCAATAACTAAATCACACTTGCAGCCAGTTGACATGGATTAAAGTTGACTCAACCTCTGTCCTGTGTCCTTGTGTGTACCACATTGAGCATGGAGAAAAGAAAGAAGACCAAAGAACTGTGAGGACTTGAGAAACCAAATTGTGAGGAAGCATGAGCAATCTCAAGGCTACAAGTCCATCTCCAAAGACCAGAATGTTCCTGTGTCTACCGTGCGCAGTGTCATCAAGAAGTTTAAAGCCCATGGCACTGTGGCTAACCTCCCTAGATGTGGACGGAAAAGAAAAATTGACAAGAGATTTCAACACAAGATTGTGCGGATGTTGGATAAAGAAACCTCGACTAACATCCAAACAAGTTCAAGCTACCCTGCAGTCCGAGGGTACAACAGTATCAACCCGTACTATCCGTCGGCGTCTGAATGAAAAGGGACTGTATGGTAGTATACCCAGGAAGACCCCACTTCTTACCCCGAGACATAAAAAAGCCAGGCTGGAGTTTGCCAAAACTTACCTGAAAAAAGCCTAAAACGTTTTAGAAGAATGTTCTCTGGTCAGATGAGACAAAAGTAGAGCTTTTTGGGCAAAGGCATCAACATAGAGTTTACAGGAGAAAAAAAGAGGCATTCAAAGAAAAGAACACGGTCCCTACAGTCAAACATAGCGGAGGTTCCCTGATGTTTTGGGGTTGCTTTGCTGCCTCTGGCACTGGACTGCTTGACCGTGTGCATGGCATTATGAAGTCTGAAGACCACCAAGAAATTTTGCAGCATAATGTAGGGCCCAGTGTGAGAAAGCTGGGTCTCCCTTAGAGGTCATGGGTCTTCCAGCAGGACAATGACCCAAAACACACTTCAAAAAGCACTAGAAAATGGTTTGAGAGAAAGCACTGGAGACATCTAAGGTGGCCAGCAATGAGTCCAGACCTGAATCCCATAGAACACCCGTGGAGAGATCTAAAAATGGCAGTTTGGAGAAGGCACCCTTCAAATATCAGGGACCTGGAACAGTTTGCCAAAGAAGAATGGTCTAAAATTCCAGCAGAGCATTGTAAAAAACTCATTGATGGTTACCAGAAGCGGTTGGTCGCACTTATTTTGGCTAAAGGTTGTGCAACCAAGTATTAGGCTGAGGGTGCCAATACTTTTGTCTGGCCCATTTTTGAAGTTTTGTGTGAAATGATCAATGTTTTGCTTTATTCTCTTTTGTGTTTTTTCATTTAAGACAAATTAAATTAAGATAATACCAAAAAATTTGTGTTTGCAATCATTTTCAGGAAGAAACTGAGTATTATCTGACAGAATTGCAGGGGTGTCAATACTTTTGGCCACAACTGTACACACAGATATATGAGTGAGGTCCTTCCACTGTTGTCCCCTATTTTGTACAATGCTGTCATATACAAAGTGTGAAAGTGACCACTGTCAACTTGTACATAATCTAGATGTCACTTTGATACCATGTGTGAATTTGACCACCATTAGCTTCACTTTTTATGCTTAAATATTGATTCTAATCGTTCACTACATAGATTTGTTGTTGCCTGTAGTTAAGGGTAATATTGATAAATGTGTTTAATATACAATTTTGAATTTAATATATTAAAAGTTACCGGTATGTTTTAGTATTGCTCACATTTTTGCTCGTTTTATACTGGTGAGTTTTGGAGACACATATCCCAAAAATCTCTTATTGCTTAATCATTGAGAGTTATATCTACCACTGGCATCAGAGTAAAGCCCCATAATCTTCTATGACCCTAGCTGCACAAAACGCAATACAAAGCTGTAATGTGGGAGTACTGTATATGAAGGAGTGACAAAAGTGGAGGGTCTCTGGTCAGTTCTCCTATTTACTTATGAAAAAATAAAGTGCATGGAAAGGTGGAGAACAAAAAAATTGCAAGACCGTAATTTGCAGCATCTGACAATAATATTGATCACTAGTGAGTAATATAGACAGCAAAAACCGCATATAGCTAAAGTAGGATCCTAGAACCAAAAAACCATAGAACAAGAATCCTTAAAATCTAACTTAATACGACCAAATTAAATCATGTTGAAATCAAAAAAGGACAAAGAAGGAATATGGTGTGTGCTTGGAACACCCTATAGGGCCGCTATTCTGAGCCCTGCCTGTCAGTGGAGGTGGGCACCCCAAGTTTCTGCGGTAGGCGCCCCCACTCCTTGGCAGCTCACCCTGGTGTCCCTAGAACCCCCTAAAATTAGTCCTAGTATGCCCTAAACAGTCCCTAAAATGGGCCCTGCCTGACAGTGGAGATTGGCACCCCAAGTTTCTGTTGTAGGCGCCCCACTCCTCAGCGTCTCACCCTGGTGTACCTAGAACTCCCTAAAATTAGTCCTATTACGCCCTAAACCGTCCCTAAAATGGGTCCTGCCTGACAGTGGAGGTTGGCACCCTAAGTTTCTGCGATACGCGCCCCCACTCCGCGATGGCTCACCCTAATAGTCCCTCCAATAGAGACCCACAATAAATGTCCCAATACATCCCAATACCCCCCCAAAAATGCTGCATCTGCATTACTATATGTGTGGCTATTGCATTCCCTAAACAGTCCCTAAAATGGGCCCTGCCTGACAGTGGAGATTGGCACCCCAAGTTTCTGTTGTAGGCGCCCCACTCCTCAGCGTCTCACCCTGGTGTACCTAGAACGCCCTAAAATTAGTCCTATTACGCCCTAAACCGTCCCTAAAATGGGTCCTGCCTGACAGTGGAGGTTGGCACCCTAAGTTTCTGCGATACGCGCCCCCACTCCGCGATGGCTCACCCTAATAGTCCCTCCAATAGAGACCCACAATAAATGTCCCAATACATCCCAATACCCCCCCAAAAATGCTGCATCTGCATTACTATATGTGTGGCTATTGCATTCCCTGATGAACCCCCGTTATTCCCATGGGGGGAAACGAGTCGGCGCATTGCTTAGGAACGGGTGCCATTCTTAAATGAAGCCTGATTGAAGATCATCTTATGGGATCTAGGACCAATCTAAAAGATGCATTACGGCAAATAGATGAGTATATTCTTTTTTGACTGATGCACTGTGCACTTTGAACTGTGTTACTGCATTGTGCACCCTATTGCCTTACAAGCCCTATTATGGGTGCTTTGTTGATTTGTATCTTATCAGTTTAAACTGCATCATTGCATTGTGTACCTTATTGCCTTTGGGGATCCCTATTTACTAGGCTAACATCTGCATCCTATCTACCCATGTGATTTGTTTGGCCCTTCTTGTTAACGGAAGGTGGCAATAGGGTATTCTTGTAATGATGATATTGAGCAACACATACTAAGTAAACATTTACCGCACCCATCTGGTTATTTGATATTTGTTGAAATATTGATTTTTCCCTTTTTGGGGGGGGGGTATTGGGACCTACATTGTGTGTCTATATTGGAGGGACTATTAGGGCGAGCCGTCACGCAGTGGGGGCGCCTACTGCAGAAACTCAGGGTGCCAACCTCCACAGTCAGGCAGGGCCCATTTTAGGGACGGTTTAGGGCGTACTAGGACTAATTTTAGGGAGTTCTAGGGACACCAGGGTGAGACGCCGAGGAGTGGGGGGTGCCTACCGCAGAAACCTAGGGTGCCAACCTCCACTGACAGGCAGAGCTCAGTATAGCGTCCCTATAGGGTGAGTAATATAGACAGACATAGCTAGAATAAGATCACTAGGGTTTATTTTACAGCTCTAAGAAATGATCCAGGAAGGCATGACTTTACACGGACTTGTGGGAAACCAGACCCATTCTCCGTAATCTTTACTTGTACACATAATAGCTGTAGAAAAAAGCACTTGAAATGCACTGCCCATCCAAGACTTCTACATGATCTATTGTGGTGCTATGCCCTGGAGCTGTGGGGGTTTAGGTCTGCAGCCTGGGTGCAGTGGCACATCTGGGTCACTACCATGCTGCTCAGATATAGCTTTGGTGGTGGTTGCTGCACCTTTAAGATTTGGGACTCACTAAGGTTCGCCGTAATGTCCTCGTTTGGCTGGGTTATGGATTAATGTTGAAAATTTAGTGAGGTTTTTATTACAGAAGCTCCCTTAAAATCAAGTGTTTACTGAAATATGTGGGAGACCTAAATAAGGTTCGCCATGACGTGGCAGTGGGCAGGCAACGCAAGATCACCGGTTCAACGTTTCCACTACCATATATTCCACAGGACTTCCACCCATTGGCTTATCCATACAAACAATGGCCGTAAGTAAATGAAAGCTGAAATTTCCAATTAAAAATTTTTTTTTTCCCTTCATGCAACATTTTTCAACCATTAAGACTGAGTGGTGAAAAATGCATCAGACATGCTTTGCTGTCCTGTCATTTTAACGTTGTAAATGGATTTCGAAAGAAAAGGGAAGATTCTTCCATTGGAAACTTCAGATATTTTTTCATTGCAGATATAAACCTATATACCTTCCACACCTTAGGCTTCGGAGCCATGTTTACATGCATATGATCATTGCAGACATCATACAATAGCACTCCTTTTTCCCCAGTTAGAAACATAAAAACTAAATCTAAGTCACTAAACCCACCCCGTGAAGGAGCAATGACTCAGAAATGTAACACACCCGGGTTACAAATGACCACATAACAGTTACTTCGCAACACAAAGATCACCTTGAAATAGATACAGTGCAACACAAGTCTGAAGCGGTAAGGACATCTCTTGTGTGATAACAAGACTTTAAGAGGCATAATATAAAATGCATGGAGCTTGAAAAACCAGAAGTACTAAATGACACCCAAGGTATGTGGCCTCATAGTAATAGAAAAAGCAGGTGCCGAATGATAATACAAATGTTGCAGAGATAGAGGATTGTATATCGCCACTCTGCTGGAATCAGCTTTACCCTAAAATTCCTTAAAGGGAACAGCAATAGTCCAGAAATACCTTTAAATGGCCAGTTTGCTCCTCCAGTATGGAGACTTTAGCATTTGAATTGATATGCAAATGAGATTATAGATCTGAAGCCTCTGTCACTCCAGCTCTATTCCCTGCCCAGCACTTCCTAATCCTGCTTAACTGACAGTCTGTATGCGGTGTAACTTCAAGCAAAGGAATAGTCAGTCCAACAGGAAGAGGCGAGGCGAAGCAAGGCTAGTAATAGAGCTGGTGTGACACAGGATTCAGATCTACAGCCTTTTTTGCATACCAATTCAAACACTGATCTCTCAGTACCGGAGGAACGGGTTTGGCCATGTAACAATTCATTTTATACCTGTACAGGCTGACATGAGGTAGAGAAGAGCGCTAAAGCAATGGTTTATGTGAAACTCATTACCTTCCAATGCATTGTGATTTTACATTAAAGAGTCACTCACAATCATAAATGGCTGAAATTGCAAAGTGCTTAAAAAACAAGCTATTTTGCAATTGACAAGTTATTACAAAGCTTGTCAGCTCTCAGAAATGGAGAGATTTTCATTTAATAGTTCACTCCTTTTAGCCAAAGTTACCACCAGCCATCACTGCAGTCTAGTCGCAATAGCCTCTCTCTTCGGCAAGGAGCTTACACAGCGCTTTTAAACAGAGCATGAAAGTACTGCTTCTCCAATACTGCAGAGCCAAAGCTGCCTCTGGCTGTAGCGTCAAAGTACCAGTTAGGCCAGCGGGGCGACAAGGCCATTGATCTGAATGGTCAATCAAGCAGACGCATAAGAGCAAGAATCCGGGAGGCAGGAGAGAACTGCTCTATGGAAAATGGATGCAGATAGGGGTAATTCCGGTTAATAAAGATTTTCCATTGGGCTCCCACAATCACTAGAATGGGTGGTTCATTTGTCCCTTCCCTCCAGTTCAATGTTCAAAGCCAGGAGCAGTCAAACAGAGCTGGTTGTGCGAGTACACCGCTACTCCATTAAATGTTAAAAGATGGAGTACTGGTGCGGGACCCTTACTGACCCTACAGTTTTCATTATAGCTTTATTTTTAAATCAGAACACCCCCCTGAAAGCCTTGCAGTATCATACATGTAATATTGGCAGTAACCAGCTCTATTGCTGCCACTTTTTATTGCACATTAATATGTATGTTACTCAACTGAATCTTACATATGAAATCTTTTTTCCTTTACTTGCCTAAATTCACGTTCTTTGCTATAATAGGCAGCGTTTTATAGTCCCTCTGTGTAAAATACATTGCTTTATTAGTTTGTGCTGTCTTAGTAAGTCAGAAGGGATTCTTTGTTATCTTCTGAGGATCCCAAAAGGATATGACTTTATTGTGATTTGATATAAAAGGAGCATTTGTCATCTGCGCTGAAGCAGGTTGGAAAGATCTTAAAATGTTCAATTTAAAGCATTGAAAGAGATCAAAGAAATTGAGCATCAAAAGTAGTTTATGTAATGATGACAGTCTTACCATAGCAAAGCCGACATCTGCTTTCTTTAATGCCGGCCCATCATTGGTCCCATCACCAGTCACGGCTACCACTTGCCTTTGCTCACAGACAGTGCTGTCAATTATACCTGGCGTTAAGGATATATGTCATTAGAGAATGAATTATGACAGGTAACTGCATGTACATGCTAAAAAACAGGATTTTTGGGTTGCTTACCGTAAAATCTGTTTCTCGGAGCCTTCATTGGGGGACACAGAGACCTTGGGTGTATGCTGCTGCCACTAGGAGGCTGACACTATGCACAAAAAAAGTTAGCTCCTCCTCCGCAGTGTACACCCCACCGACCGGCAGAGAATTCCTCAGTTAGTGAGAAAGCAGTAGGAGAAGTAACAGAATAGGTTGACAACATAAACAACTCAACTGTAACCATTCAACCAAAGTAAGAACAGGAGCTGTAAAACATGGGAGGGTGCTGTGTCCCCCAATGAAGGCTCCGAGAAACAGATTTTACGGTAAGCAACCCAAAAATCCTGTTTTCTCGTTCGCCTTATTGGGGGACACAGAGACCTTGGGACGTCCCAAAGCAGTCCCTGGGGTGGGAAACAAACTTCCATCAGGCCAGCGGACTCACCACCGCTGCCTGCAGAATCCGTCTACCTAGGCTGGCGTCCGCCGAAGCGTAGGTGTGGACTCTGTAGAATTTCACAAACGTGTGAACCGATGACCATGTTGCAGCTTTGCAAAGCTGCAGTGCGGAAGCTCTGTGGCGCACCGCCCAGGAGGCACCCACTGCTCGAGTAGAGTGGGCCCTGATACTCGGAGGGGCTCCGCGACGCTTAACACGGTAGGCTTCCAGGATAGCCGATCTGATCCAGCGAGCAATGGTGGCTTTTGACGCCAGGTGACCTTTCCGCGCTCCATCAGGGATAATGAAAAGAGACTCTGTCTTTCGCAGGGAAGTCGTCCTAGACAGATAGACTCTTACCGCCCTAACCAGGTCCAGCTTGTTCAAGGACCGCTCTCGGGGATGAGTTGGATTCGGACAAAGGGACGGTAGCACGATATCCTCGTTGAGGTTAAACGAGGACACCACCTTCGGAAGAAACGAGGGCGGAGGCCGCAGAACTACCTTATCCTGGTGGAGAACCAGAAAGGGAGAGCGGCACGACAGAGCTGCCAATTCCGACACGCGCCGGACGGAGGTGATGGCCACCAGAAAGGCTACCTTCCAAGAAAGGAGAGAAAGGGAAATATCCCTGAGGGGTTCAAAGGGCGGACCTTGCAGAACCTCAAGAACCAGATTAAGATCCCATGGATCCACGGGCGCCCGGTACGGCGGGACCGTGTGAGCCACGCCCTGAAGAAAGGTCTTAACCTGAGGACGGGAAGCCAACGTTTTCTGAAACAGAATGGACAGCGCCGAAACTTGACCCTTCAGGGAACTGAGGGCAAGCCCCGCATCCAATCCTGCCTGAAGAAACGCTAGGACTGAAGGGAGCGAAAAGGACATGGGCGCGACGTCATTGGTCTCACACCAAGTGAAATAGGCCTTCCAAGTACGGTAGTAAATCTTGGAAGATGATGGCTTTCTGGCTCGGATCATGGTCTGAATTACGTGGTCGGAAAATCCTGCTCGTTTCAGAACCTCGGTCTCAACAGCCACGCCGTTAAATTGAGCGGCCGAGAATTGGGGTGGCAAATCGGACCCTGAGACAGCAGATCTGTTCTGTCTGGAAGCTTCCAGGGGGCGTCCGCGAGGAGAAGGTTGACAATGTCCGCGAACCAAGACCTTCTGGGCCAATTCGGGGCGATGAGAATGACCGGAAGTCCTTCTGCCTTGATCTTCAACAGCTTGGGAAGAAGAGGCAGAGGAGGGAACAGGTAGGGAAGTTCGAACTGGGACCAAGGAACGGCCAGGGCGTCGGCGCCCACTGCCAGAGGGTCCCGAGACCTGGACACGAATTGTGGGACTTTCCTGTTGAGGCGAGACGCCATGAGGTCTACATCCGGGGTTCCCCACCGAAGGCAGAGCAGATGAAACACTTCCGGATGTAGGGACCATTCTCCCGCCGCGAGACCCTCGCGGCTGAGAAAATCGGCGGCCCAGTTGTCTACGCCGGGAATGTGAACCGCGGAAATTGTCGGAACGGAAATCTCCGCCCAACGAAGAATCTTGGACACCTCCGCCAGGGCTGAAACACTCCGTGTTCCCCCTTGGCGGTTGACATATGCCACCGCTGTGGCGTTGTCTGTCTGAATCCGTACCGGCAGTCCCTTGAGGAGCCTTTCCCAGTGGACCAGAGCAAGATGGATCGCTCGAATCTCCAGAACGTTGATTGGTAGCGCTGATTCCCGATCCGACCATCGACCCTGAACAGTGTGGTTGCGGAACACAGCACCCCAACCGAGGAGACTGGCATCTGTGGTTACTATCTGCCAGTGAATGGGAAGGAAGGATCGACCCGATAGAATGAGAGGTGACGACAACCACCAGTTGAGAGACCGCTTGATCCGGTAAGAAAGATGGACAGGGCGATCCAGGGACCGAGGCGACCTGTTCCACTTCGACAGAATGGCCTGCTGGAGAGGCCTGGCGTGAAATTGGGCAAAGGGAATTGCCTCTATCGCCGCGACCATCTTTCCCAGGACCCTCATGGCTGTACGGAGGGATGGGAATCGCGAGGTCTGCAGCGATCGTACTTCCTGCTGCAGAGAGAGAATCTTTTCTTGTGGGAGAAAGACCCTTGACCGACGAGTGTCGAACAGAAGACCTAGAAAGACCAGGCGTTGGGTAGGAACCAGACAGGACTTTTTCCTGTTGACAATCCACCCGAAATTGGAAAGAGTGTCCAGGACGATTGACAAACTTTGGTGAGCCTGTTGGAATGAGGGAGCCTTGATCAGAATATCGTCTAGGTACGGGAAAAGAACGAGGCCTCTGACTCTCAACAAAGCCATCAACGCAACCATGATCTTCGTGAAGACTCTGGGAGCGGTGGCAAGACCGAAGGGCAGTGCGACAAACTGGTAGTGGTGCTGTCGAATCGCAAAGCGCAGGAACTTTTGATGTCCGGAGAAAATTGGAACATGTAAATAGGCATCTTGGATGTCTATTGAGCACATGAACTCCTGCTCCTCCATGGAGGCGATGACCGAGCGAAGCGACTCCATGCGGAAGTGGCGAAGGCGGACCCTCTTGTTGAGCAGCTTGAGATCCAAGATGGGTCGAACTGCGCCGTCTTTTTTCGGCACTACAAACAGGTTCGAGTAGAACCCCGTGAAGCGCTCCGATTCGGGAACGGGCACAATCACCCCGGAACTGAGGAGAGCAGCGATAGCTGTAGAGAACCCCGGGATCAAGGCTGGATCCTTTGGAGGCCGGGATTCGAAGAAACGATCCCGTGGGAGAGAGACGAACTCTATCTTGTATCCTGAGGATACCACCTCCCTGACCCAGGCGTCCTCCACGGCGGCCAGCCAAACGTCCCTGAAGGAAAGTCGTCGACCTCCCAATTGGAAAGGCCCCTCGCGTGCCCGATGATAGTCATGCTGAAGTAGACCGTCCAGATCTAGATCTGAACGGTCTGCCCTGTGAGGAGTGGGGTCGCCAGGAAGGAGTGGGTCTGAAGGAAACTTTCTTTCTCTCCTGGCGAGCCTGCGGTCTCTGTTGGCTGGAGGAGTTGTCTGCCGTATTGAAACGGCGGAAAGTCCGAAAGGGTCGAAACTGACGCCTTAGTGGGGGTCTGCGAGGCTTGGACTGAGGGAGGAGTGAACTCGTGCCTCCGGTGGCGTCCTTAATAATCTGGTCCAATTGGGACCCAAAGAGGCGCACCCCCTGAAAGGGCAGGTTAGTGAGGGACTTTTTTGAAAACAAGTCTGCTTGCCATGCCTTTAGCCAAATTGTACGTCGAATTGCAATAACGTTGCTTGACGCCTGAACTGCACAGGATGCAGCATCCAAGGAAGCGGAGAGAAGATAGTCCCCAGCATGGGAGATCTGATTGGCGAGATTGGCCAAATACTCCGGTTGCGCCTTATCCAAGATGCCCTGCCGAAGGTCGTCTGCCCACGTGGTTATGGTCTTTGCTGTCCAGGATGAAGCAAAGATTGGACACACCGCCGCTGAAGCCGCTTCAAAGGCAGACTTCGCCAGGGATTCTACAATCCTGTCATTAGAATCCTTTAGGGACGCCACGCCTGAAAGCGGGAGAACCGTGTTATTGGATAGCCTGGACACGGGCGGATCGACCGAGGGAGAGGCCGACCAGTTGTCCGTGAGCTCTTTAGCAAATGGGTAGAGTATGCCGAGACGTTTTCCTCTTTGAAAGCGTCTGGTCGGATCCTCTCTTTCCTTGGTAAAAATTTTCCCAAACTGGGAATGGAAAGGAAAAACCCTGGAGGGAGTTTCTGCCCGTCTGAACGAAACCTCCTGATCTGAGGATTTCGCAGGGGAGTCAGCAATATCGAAGGTATGATGGATCGCAGCAATGAGGTCCTGCACTGTGACCTTCATGCTTGCATCCTGGTCTGAATCCAGCTCTAAAATCCCCTCAGATGACCTGTCCGAAAGCACTTCCCCTGACTCGGGAGAGGAGGCCCGAGAGGGAGGCTGGTGAGAAGGGCTATGCGGTGAGATGGGACTAGGAGAGGATTCCGGCTGGGAATCTTGCCTGGGTCTTTTGCGATTACCGCTGGCTGATTCAGATGGAACAATTTGGGACCTGCTTGGCCCTGCTGAAGAGTCCAGGGGCAACTTATCAAGAACGGCCACCAGGGACTGAGACACCCTGGTGAGGTCTGCCACTGATTGAGATAGCCTGATTGAGATAGCGAGGAGGCCCAGCCAGGCATGGGGGGCTCACTCTCACCTGGGGCCGAAGATGGCTCCTGGACGGCGTCAGGCTGAATTGGATTGCTACAATCCAGGCAGAGGGGAGTGGACTGGCCTGAGGGAAGTTTGCGATTGCACGAAGAACATGCAAAGTACTTGACTAAAGTGCAGGGGGGGGCGGTAGAGCGGGTACGATCAGACTTAGACATAGTGAAAAGCTGAGGTAATGCCGGAAGGTTGGGGGACAGAGGGCGGAGAAGGGTCAGTCTGCAGTGCAGAGCTACTCACGGTCCGGTGTCCCCAGAAGCGATGCTCTGCGACCTGTCAGTGGATGCAGGTCAGAGCGAAATCCGGCCGACAGCCCTCCTGACAAAAAACCAGCTGGAGAAGATGATGTCCAGTGAGGAGTTGGTGCCCGGCTAACAGGCTGGGAAAATGGCGCCGTCCTGAGAAAAAGCGCGCCTTAGGAGAGGAGGAAGGGCGGAGCACCACGCAGGGTTAATGATTCACCGCCCTCTAGCCAATGACAGGCTGGGCAGGTGAAGGACAGGCGGTGGGAGGGCCTGGGAAGAGCGGGAGAGAAGCCCGCTTAGAAGAAAGGGGCGGGGGGCATGGCCGCGACGCAGCGGTAGGCCCGAACTGAAGCCGGGGCCTAAATTAGTTGCGGCGGCCGCCTGTCAGCAGGGGGTCGGCGCGGAGGTCCGAAAAAGAGGGACGCCGCAGACGCCAGTCGCTCCCAATAGGGAAAAAAACCCTGTGCTCCCTGTCCCCAGAAAGGGGGGGGGGGATGCCCGGCAACATTGAGCTGCCTATAGCCTTGTGGCGACTGCGAGCGACCGCAGCGCCTACAACCGGGGTCCCCTGTGCCATTGAAGAGGTGACCGTCGGGAATGGGCAGCCAGGAAAATAAATATGAAGCCGGGGCCTAATACTCACCCATCCACGATCCATTACCTGTCTGAAGAAGTCTTTGCGTCTCATCCAACCGACAGGCTCTGGTAGGCGAGTGGGAGGGAGACTGGCGACAAGGACCCCTGGAGTCGCTGGCACGTCTTGGTGTCGGCGTCCATCTGGCTGGTCCTGCCGCGGAGAACTGCAAGGATACGGGGTGGCAGTACACGCCGTACTTGCAGACTCCATGTGGGAGTACAGATGTGACTTTTCACTCTGTATCCCTCCGTAGAACCTGAAAAGGAACGACGCACGACGAGGTAGATATGGGTCTAATAAAAGACCCGTGTCCACCTCCTACTGACACTAAGCTAAACTGAGGAATTCTCTGCCGGTCGGTGGGGTGTACACTGCGGAGGAGGAGCTAACTTTTTTGTGCATAGTGTCAGCCTCCTAGTGGCAGCAGCATACACCCAAGGTCTCTGTGTCCCCCAATAAGGCGAACGAGAAAAATTATATATCACTTAAAGAAGATATTGTAGTTCTCTGCAGGTTGCAATCACAAATCACAGGATTAACACACAGGACAGAAGCAAGCAAACACTGGGAAAGTCAGAATATTGGGTCTTACCTTTCACTAATGTGTGCTTATCAGTAGGAGACGATCTAGCAAGTACACGAAGCTTAGGCCAAATTTTGTCTATTCGCTCTTGCTCAATCTGTTACATGAAAAAGTATTTGCCAATAAAATGAAATAGAAATGGTCAAAAAGTGGGAGAAACAAAAAAACAAAAGAAAACAAAACATCAGAACACTTACTTCTCCTTTTTCATTCCGTATTCGCCGGTTGAATTCTTTTCCTTCTACACACAGAAAATCCTCTCCGGGGTGAAGAATCCCACATTTTGTGGCAATAGCTCGGGCTGTGTTAATGTTGTCCCCTGTAACCATACGTACTGTAATACCTGCACGCTGGCATTTTCTTATGGCATCCGGTACCTAGCAAGAGAGGGAGAAACTACTTGTAAAAATCACTGGAAGCTCACATCCTCAGACAATTCAGCCTTCAACCAGTGATGTTAATTAGGGGTGTTAACATCACATCATATAGTAAATGGTCATAAATGAGATATTAGCCTCAAGCACCTCTGGCCTGACGGGGTCTTCAATTCCTACAACAGCGAGACAGGTGAGTCCACTCAAAATGTCATTTTCATTTTCCCATTCAGGCTCCGGCTCTCCTGCAGGAAAATCTCTATACGCCAAACAAATTGTTCTCAGGCCCTCAGATGCCATTGGCTCAATCACTCGTTTAACCATATCATCTCTATCTCTCGGTCTGAAGACTTTGGCTTCACCATTTGCACTGAGAATTTTGAAGCACCTAAAAAGGAAAAGTGAAAAGTTTTACTTTATACTCAGCACAATATGAATAATATATACATGTCAGACAAGGCAGGATATAGTTAACAAAAAGGTGGAAACACTTAATTACTGCCAAGAATTGCTTTCTGCTAGAGAAATGCATGTTCACTCCAAGTAACAGTGACTCAGTTTCCACTATACACTTGTCACATTCATGGGTGTCAGCCAGTCTTTGGGCACCACTCAGACCTTGCTGTATGACTGCAGCCATTTAAGGCCGAAACAGGAGTGTTTAAATTCATCAATTGCCATTTATTGTTTTTTTTTTGTCTTTTGGTTTGCGCTGATTTTTTTTTTTTTTTTTTTTTTTTTACACCAAACTCTTCAAAATGGTCCAAGCAGTTTATGAATGTGGCACAAAATATAAAATTGTCTTTAAGCTGTTTTTGTGACTTTTTAGCACCAAATTTCACAAATTCTTTAATAGACACAAAAGTGTGCCAAATTGATAAGTCCTCCAGGGAGGGACTAGAGTGAGATGCGCCAAGAAAATGCCACAAAGTAACATGTCAGATTTGAAAAATTGGGCTTGCCCAATAGGGGTTAAAGTCAGCCTAATTAACTGTGACTTTCCAAAAAGTCATAAAACTTCTGTATAGCTGTCCTGCAGTACCCTACTGGTGTACAAAATCTGTCTTATTTTTGTGCGCACAGACTAACGTATGATATTTTTAAGAATTGTATGGCTTTTTTTTTTTTTTTTTTACTCTAAAAAGGTACAAAAGGTTCAAAAACTAGAATCCAAAACATGGAATTTGTAAAAAAGAAAAAAAAAAAAAATTTGTTAGCAAACGTACATAATATATTTATACAGTACAGACCAAAGCTTTGGAGACACCTCATTCAAAGAGATTTCTTTATTTTCATGACTATTAAAATTGTAGATTCACTCTGAAGGCATCAAAACTATGAATTTACACATGTGGAATTATATAATTAACAAACAAGTGTGAAACAACTGAAAATATGTCTTATATTCTAGGTTCTTCAAAGTAGCCACCTTTTGCTTTGATTACGGCTTTGCACACTCTTGGCATTCTCTTGATGAGCTTCAAAAGGTAGTCAACGGAAATGGTCTTCCAGTCTTGAAGGAGTTCCCAAAGATGCTTAGCACTTGTTAGCCCTTTTGCCTTCACTCTGCAGTCCAGCTCACCCCAAACCATCTCCATTGGGTTCAGGTCTGGCGACTGTGGAGCCCAGGTCATCACGTCAAATAGCCCTTACACAGCCTTGAGGGGTGTTTGGGGTCATTGTCCTGTTGAAAAATAAATGATGGTCCAACTAAACGCAAACCGGATGGAATAGCATGCTGCTGCAATATGATGTGTTAGCCATGCTGGTTCAGTATGCCTTCAATTTTGAATAAATCCCCAACTGGGTCACCAGCAAAGCACCCCCACACCATCACACCTCCTCCTCCATGCTTCACGGTGGGAACCAGGCATGCAGAGCCCATCCGTTCATCTTTTCTGCATTGCACAAAGACACGGTGGTTGGAACCAAAGAGCTCAAATTTGGACTCAGACCAAAGCACAGATTTCCACTAGTCTAATGTCCATTCCTTGTGTTCTTTAGCCCAAACAAGTCTCTTCTGCTTGTTGCCTGTCCTTAGCAGTGGTTTCCTAGCAGCTATTTTACCATGAAGGCCTGCTGTACAAAGTCTCTTCTTAACAGTTGTTGTAGAGATGTGTCTGCTGCTAGAACTGTGTGTGGCATTGACCTGGTCTCTATTCTGAGCTGCTGTTAATCTGCGACTTCTGAGGCTGGGGACTGGGATGAACTTATCCTCCGCAGCAGAGGTGACTCTTGGTCTTTCTTTCCTGGGGCGGTCCTCATGTGAGCCAGTTTCTTTGTAGCACTTGATGGTTTTTGCCACTGCACCTGGGGACACTTTCAAAGTTTTCCCAATTTTTAGGACTGACTGACCTTCATTTCTTAAAGTAATGATGGCCACTCGTTTTTCTTTACTTAGAATTTGTATTATGACAAGAAAA
Source organism: Dendrobates tinctorius (assembly GCF_039654945.1). Lineage (NCBI taxonomy): Eukaryota > Metazoa > Chordata > Amphibia > Anura > Dendrobatidae > Dendrobates > Dendrobates tinctorius. The sequence goes on from NW_027361908.1 coordinate 30,799,595, forward strand.
AAGCAGCTAAAAGTCTATTCAGTAGGACTATCAGCTTTGCATCCACCAGACTTCTGCACAACACAACTGATGGTCCCAACCCCATTTATAAGGCAAGAATTCCCACTTATTAAACCTGACAGGGCACGCCTGTGAAGTGAAAACCATTTCCGGTGACTACCTCTTGAAACTCATCAAGAGAATGCCAAGAGTGTGCAAAGCAGTAATCAAAGCAAAAGGTGGCTACTCTGAAGAACCTAGAATATAAGACATACAGTATTTTCAGTGGTTTCACACTTTTTTGTTAATTATATAATTCCACATGTGTAAATTCATAGTTTTGATGCCTTCAGAGTGAATCTACAATTTTCATAGTCATGAAAATAAAGAAAACTCTTTGAATGAGAAGGTGTGTCCAAACTTTTTGTCTGTACAGAGACTCATTCCCGATCAGCTCACAAGGTAAAATCTAAAGTAGCTGTAAATCGGCCGTAGATCTATTTCTTTTTATTAACAAGTCTGAACACGATTTACTGTACAGAGGTGGTCAGTATGAAGTGACTACTACTTTCAGGCAATGTTTGAAGAACATTGATTGTAGATGTTACAGCAGAACCTTAGCTGTTGGGGAACCTTGTTTAGAACAGAGCAATTGCTAATCAAATAGGCATTTACTCTAGAAAAGGTTCTTCAGCAGGAGATGTGCCTATTCTAGAGGATGATGTATCTCCTACAATAAAATGAAGGCTAAAAGTCATGTGAACACCTGCACCTCTAATTTGAAACCCATTCATTTGCTTGAGCCCAACTCCTTTCTGGAGCATTAGGTAACATTCTGTGCCTGCATGTGCACTCTGTACGTGTCTACTCTCCCTGCAACCGCCAGGTGACTATCAACACTTGGGACCCGTCATCACCTTTATTGACCACTTCACCACCTGAAGCCTACACTTAATCTCTGCTGACTTTCTCACTGTTGTGATGTGTGATTTTGACATACCCATTGATGCCCACCAGTCAGCTGGCTTCATTTTTTAGTCTCACAGAGTGGTACTCCCAAGTCGCCTATAGAGATGGAAATACACTAGGTCTTATCTTCACCTGCCTCTTCATTATCTAATGTTATAAACTCACCTCTACCCCTATATGCCCACCACCTACGTACATTCACAAAGTTCTCTTCAACTGTACCGCAAGGTCACCAGTTAGCACACACCTGCACAAACCTCATACCTAGACATTTACACACTATCATTCTCAATGAAACCGATACAACTATCATTTTCTGCAATGCCACAATCACCTCATCTCTTGGTTAACTTGGGCATAGCAGAATGCGACAAATCAATAGGCAACCCCTTTAACTCTGCCAGATTAATTCACCTCTACCCCTTGATGCTCCTCTGCCAATCCCTTCACTGGCTTCCAATTACCCAGTGAATTTAGTTTAAAAAATATTAATGATTTACAACATTGTCAATAATCTGTCCCCATACATTTCAGAAATAATGTCTAGTACCCTTGCATGCAATTCCTGGCCTTCACAAGGCTTCTTTCTTTCTTGTACTCCTGTACGTTCCACACACAACAGTCTAAGGCCTCTTTCACACTTCAGTTTTTTGTGCATCAGTCAAAATCCGCCAAAAGGACGGATGCTGGATCCGTTTTAGAACTGATGACAACGGATGCAACTCATCCGTTTTTTTTGACGGATCCGCAAAATAAAGAATTTTAAAGGAATCGTAGCCTGGAGAGAGAAAAAGAGCGCGCGAGAAAAAGAGCGCGCGAGAAAAAGAGCGCGCGAGAAAAAGAGCGCGCGAGAAAAAGAGCGCGCGAGAAAAAGAGCGCGCGAGAAAAAGAGCGCGCGAGAAAAAGAGCGCGCGAGAAAAAGAGCGCGAGAGAAAGATATGTCACCACATGTCATAAGATGAGAGGAACTAAAGACCTCCAAATGGACAATCACTCCCCATCCCCACTACCCTAATCCACTCCCCTGCCACACTTCTTTTCTTGCTTTGGCAACACTAATTGTATTTTGGTCCTGCCAATAAAGCCTATTTGAATTTGAGAGAAAGAGAAAGAGAGCGAGAAAGAGAGAGAGAGAGAATTGCACTCAGAAAGAATTTCGGGTTAAATTAGTTCCGTTTTAGAACTGATGACAACGGATGCAACCCATCCGTTTTTTTTACGGATCCGCAAAATAAAGAATTTTAAAGGAATCGTAGCCGAGAAAGAGCGCGAGAGAAAGAGAGCGCGAGAGAGAGAGCGCGAGAGAAAGAGAGCGCGAGAGAGAGAGCGCGAGAGAAAGAGAGCGCGAGAGAAAGAGAGCGCGAGAGAGAGAGCGCGAGAGAGAGAGCGCGAGAGAGAGAGCGCGAGAGAGAGAGCGCGAGAGAGAGAGCGCGAGAGAGAGAGCGCGAGAGAGAGAGCGCGAGAGAGAGAGCGCGAGAGAGAGAGCGCGAGAGAGAGAGCGCGAGAGAGAGAGCGCGAGAGAGAGAGCGCGAGAAAGAGAGCGCGAGAAAGAGAGCGCGAGAAAGAGAGCGCGAGAAAGAGAGCGCGAGAAAGAGAGCGCGAGAAAGAGAGCGCGAGAAAGAGCGCGCGAGAAAGAGCGCGCGAGAAAGAGCGCGCGAGAAAGAGCGCGCGAGAAAGAGCGCGCGAGAAAGAGCGCGCGAGAAAGAGCGCGCGAGAAAGAGAGCGCGAGAAAGAGAGCGCGAGAAAGAGAGCGCGAGAAAGAGAGCGCGAGAAAGAGCGCGAGAAAGAGCGCGAGAAAGAGCGCGAGAAAGAGCGCGAGAAAGAGCGCGAGAAAGAGCGCGAGAAAGAGCGCGAGAAAGAGCGCGAGAAAGAGCGCGAGAAAGAGCGCGAGAAAGAGCGCGAGAAAGAGCGCGAGAAAGAGCGCGAGAAAGAGCGCGAGAAAGAGAGCGCGAGAAAGAGAGCGCGAGAAAGAGAGCGCGAGAAAGAGAGCGCGAGAAAGAGAGCGCGAGAAAGAGAGCGCGAGAAAGAGAGCGCGAGAAAGAGCGCGAGAAAGAGAGCGAGAGAAAGAGAGCGAGAGAAAGAGCGAGAGAAAGAGAGCGAGAGAAAGAGAGCGAGAGAAAGAGAGCGAGAGAAAGAGAGCGAGAGAAAGAGAGCGAGAGAAAGAGAGCGAGAGAAAGAGCGAGAGAAAGAGCGAGAGAAAGAGCGAGAGAAAGAGAAAGAGAGAGAATTGAACTCAGAAAGAATTTCGGGTTAAATTAGTGTCTGGAGGATCCGCCAGAAAAAAAAAAAACACGTTGCAAGCTCCGTTTTCAAATCTTTGAGGATGGTGACGGACAGCGACTTTTGGCGGATCCGCAAAAAAAACGGATGCAACGGACGGCAATCCGTCACAATCCGCCATTAATGGAAGTCAATGGGGAAAAAAACGGATCCTCAAAAAAAAATTGAGGATCCGTTTTTTTCAAAACCTGGCGGATTGTGACTGATTGCAAAAAACTGAAGTGTGAAAGAGGCCTAAGATTTCTCCTGAGCATCCCTCATACTCCTAAACGCACTACCTCAGCACACTAGTTTGTCTTCCACAAGTAAAACATTTAGATGCAACCTGAAAACCGCCTCTTCATGGAGACTTACAACCTGCAATAACCATGCTGCTACCTCAATATCACCTGAACTGTACCAACTACAGGGTGGGCCATTTATAGGGATACACAAATAAAATGGGAATGGTTGGCGATATCTGTTTTTGGCACATTAGTATATGGGAGGGGAAAACTTTTCAAGATGGGTGGTGACCATGGCAGCCATTTTGAAGTCGGCCATTTTGGATCCAACTTTATTTTTTCCAATGGGAAGAGGGTCATTTGACATATAACTTGAAAATTTCACAATAAAAACAATGGTGTGTTTGGTTTTAACATAACTATTATTTCATGGGTTACTTACAAGTTTATAACCACTTATAAAATGTGTTGAAAGTGCTGCCCATTGTGTTGGATTGTCAATGCAAGCCTCTTCTCCTCTTGACCCGCTGATCGCAACACCGCAGAAGAAATGCTAGTCTAAGGGGGTCAGATTCCTTATAGGAATGCTCGGACCTGACACCCATAATATGGTGGTGCACTATCTTGCTGGAAAAACTCAGGGAACGTACCATCTTCAGTGCATAAAGAGGGCAACACAACATCATGTAGAAATTTCAGATATCCAGTGGCATTGAGGTTTCCATTGATGAAGAATGGCCCCACTCTTTTTGTACCCTATATTCCACACCATACCATCAATTATGGGTGTCAGGTCCGAGCATTCCTACATTAACAGTTCTACTGACAAAGGGATAAAACGCGCGTTTGGGCGCTTGGGGAAGACCGCACATAGCAGACAACCACCAATGTAAGTGTTTTTTTTTTATAGTATTCCTCCTTTAATAGAAGCCAAATGTGAGCACGGCTGGGACCGGGAGTAGGAGACACATGAGGCTGTGAAGGGGGAACTTCACAATACACTATTATACATGATTTGTAGGTTAGGCTAATGATGCTGTCATTACCCCATTATGGCTTAGTAGAGACCTTAATGTATTATTCTGAATTACTTTGACGTATTTGAATATTAACTCTTGTGAGTATATTTAATTAAGGTTGTAATTTTTTATATTGGCACATTATACTGGATTTTCTCTTTTGTGGTTATTGATATTCATCAGTTTGTGCCCTGTCCACACTGATAGCACAAAAACCTATGATCAGTTTCCTGGAAAGTGGATTGGTTGTCGTGGGCCAGTTGAATGGCCATCAATGTCTCCCAATCCAACCCCCTTATACTTTTATCTTTGGGGTCATCTGAAGGCAATTGTCTATGCTGTGAAGATACGAGATGTGCAGCATCTGAAACGACGGATACTGGAAGCTTGTGCTAGCATTTCCTCTGCGGTGTTGCTATCAGTGTGTCAAGAGTGGGCGAAGAGGGTTGCATTGACACTCCGACACAATGGGAAGCACGTTAAACACATTTTATAAGTGGTCATAAACATGTAAATAACTCCAGAAAGAATAAAGTTACGTTAAAACCAAGCACACCATTGTTTTTATTGTGAATTTCTCAGTAAGCTGGATTCAAAATGGCCGACTTCAATACGGCCACCATGGTCACCACCTATCTTGAAAGTTTTCCCCCTCCCATATACTAATGTGCCACAAACATGAAGTTGATATCACCAACCATTCCCATTTTATTTAGGTGTATCCATATAAGTCTCCTTTCCCAATACCTTGTAGATTGAAAGTGCATGCGGGCAGGTCCTCTCCCCCAGTCTGTCACCGATTATTGTACTTGTTGTTACATTATCTGTATGTAAACCCTCTTCACATGTAAAGCATCCTGCCATAATGGTGCTTTAAATCATTATTTATACTTGGATAAAAATTTGTGCAAATACTGGCAATGCAATAAAATAACGAAAGAACCTATAGCCAGGCTGCTGCTCCTCGCGGTCCTTTATTAAAGGTACTGTCACACTTAGCGATGCACCAGCGATCCCGACCAGCGATATGACGCGGTCAGGATCGCTGGTGCATCGCTAAGTGGTCGCTAGTGAGCTGCCAAACAGGCAGATCTCACCAGCGACATCGCAGGGGTCGGGGGTCGCTACTTACCTGTCACACTAGGCGTTCCTGACGTCCTCCCGCCCGGCTCCACGCTCGTCTCTCCACAGGAAGCGCCGCAGGAAGCTGACGACGAGAAACGGTCCAGGACGTTCTCGCGCGATCAGCGATAACCAGCGGGGGAGCGGGTCGTAGGTAAGTATCACACAAAGCGATAACGCTAGCAATATCGCTATAACGCAACAAGTTATAGCGATATTGCTAGCGATATCGCTTAGTGTCACAGGCCCTTTACTTAGCAGCACTAATGTACTGTGCCACCTATCAGTGGCCTTAGCAGTCCCACATACATACACTGCAGAGGTCACACATTCATGGCAGAAGCTGTGTGCATATAAGCAATGTATTTGAGTCAGCTAACTAAATAAAGGACTATGCAAATGGCCTCTTCAGAGAGAAAGAGGACTTGAACTCTATAACGCCACCTGTTGGTAGTAACGATCCTACAAGTGACAATCAACCCTTTAATGAGTCTTGTAATATGACTTAAGATAAAAGCCAAATCAGAATCTCAATTTGCAGACACGGGGATAAGGGCTATTGGCCCTCGTCAGTGCAAAGTACAGTTAGGTCCATATATATTTGGACAGAGACAACATTTTTCTAGTTTTGGTTCTAGACATTACCACAATGAATTTTAAACAAAAAAAATTGAGATGCAGTTGAAGTTCAGACTTTCAGCTTTCATTTGAGGGTATCCAGATTAAAATTGGATGAAGGGTATGAAGGGTGTAGGAGTTCAGCTCCTTAACATGTGCCTCCCTGTTTTTAAAGGGACAAAAATTGGACAGATTAAATAATTGTAAATAAAATGTTCATTTCTAGTACTTGGTTGAAAACCCTTTGTTGGCAATGACTGGCTGAAGTCTTGAACTCATGGACATCACCAGACGCTGCGTTACCTCCTTTTTGATGCTCTGCCAGGAATTCACTGTGGTGGTTTTCAGTTGCTGTTTGTTTGTGGGGCTTTTCTGTCTGAAGTTTAGTCTTTAACAAGTGAAATGCATGCTCAATTGGGTTGAGATCAGGTGACTGACTTGGCCATTCAAGAATATTCCACTTCTTTGCTTTAATAATCTCCTGGGTTGCTTTGGCTTTATGTTTTGGGTCATTGTCCATCTGTAGTATTACATGACGACCAATCAGTTTGGCTGCATTTGGCTGGATCTGAACACACAGTATGGCTCTGAATACCTCAGAAATCATTCGGCTGCTTCTGTCCTGTGTCACATCATCAATAAACACTAGTGACCCAGCGCCACTGGCAGCCATGCATGCCCAAACCATCACACTGCCTCCGCCGTGTTTTACAGATGAAGTGGTATGCTTTGGATCATGAGCTGTATCACGCCTTCGCCATACTTTTCTCTTTCCATCATTCTGCTAGAGGTTGATCTTGGTTTCATCTGTCCAAAGAATGTTCTTCCAGAACTGTGCTGGCTTTTTTTTAGATGTTTTTTAGCAAAGTCCAGTCTAGCCTTTTTATTCTTGATGCTTACGAGTGGCTTGCACCGTGCAGTGAACCCTCTGTATTTACTTTCATGCAATCTTCTCTTTATGGTAGATTTGGATATTGATACACCTACCTCATGGAGAGTGTTGTTCACTTGGTTGGCTGTTGTGAAGGGTTTCTCTTCACCATGGAGACTATTCTGCGATCATCGGCCACTGTTGTCTTCCGTGGGTGCCCAGGTCTTTTTGCACTGATGAGTTCACCAATGCTTTCTTTCTCAGGATGTACCAAACTGTAGATTTTGTCACTCCTAATGTTGTAGCAATTTCTCGGATGGGTTTTTTCTGTTTTTGCAGCTTAAGGATGGCTTGCTTCACCTGCATGGAGAGCTCCTTTGACAGGATGTTTCCTTCACAGCGAAACCTTCCAAATGCAAGCACCACACCTCAAATCAACTCCAGGCCTTTTATCTGCTTGAGAATGACATAATGAAGGGATTGCCCACACCTGTTCATGAAATAGCCTTGGAGTCAATTGTCCAATTACTTTTGGTCCCATTAAAAACAGGGTGGCACATGTTAAGGAGCTGAAACTCCTAAACCCTTCATCCAATTTTAATGTGGATACCCTCAAATGAAAGCTGAAAGTCTGAACTTCAACTGCATCTGAATTGTTTTGTTTAAAATTCATTGTGGTAATGTCTAGAACCAAAATTAGAAAAATGTCTGTCCAAATATATATATGGACCTAACTGTATGAGAACTGATTTGGCTAGGTGTTTCGGTCTTCAAAGGTTTTTACACCTTTGTCTGCCTGCCCACAAGTCGAAATCTTTGTGAAATCAGTTAAGGAGGATTTAAGACATCTTGATAAAATATTAAATGACAATCTAACTTATATCCAAAGAAAGGCTATCAAGGAATTAAAATCTTTAAAAAATAGAGGATGACATGATTATGGTCACGTGACGTGGAGTCCCTGAATACTTCGATAGACCATGACCACGGGATGAAAGCTGGCAGACATTTCCTTGAGAGGACGAGTCTTGACCACGATTTGATGGAATTTGTCATCTTTATCACATTTCGTGCTTACACAATTTTTTTGTGTTCAAGGACTGCCCCTTCCTACAGCTCCAGGGAACAGCAATGGGGGCGACTTGTGCGCCCTCGTATGCTAACCTTTTCCTGGGGCTTTGGGAAAGGGAGGTGGTCCTTGACACACCCGGATATGGCAGCCTCATCTCGTGGTCATGTTATATTGATTATATATTTTTCATCTGGCAGGGCTCCAAAGTCATGTGTTGACACCTTCCTCAATGACCGTAGTATCAACAATCTAAACATTAATCTCACTTGGAAATATTGTGAGATCAAGATGGAATTCCTGGATATTTTGATCTCTAAGGGATTGGATGGTGCGGTGACCACTGCTATATACCGCAAAACTACAGCGACTAATGCATTATTGCACGCAGAGTCATCCCATCCCCCTCAAATAATACGGTCAATACCAATAGGGCAATTTTTGAAGACTTGGCACATCTGCTGATAGTCACACATCATGAGCAGGCCAAAAACCTTTCATATAGGTTTCAAGAAAGGGGTTACAAACTAAGAGACATTAAGAAAGGACATAAGGCTACTAAAACGGATAGACAACCTATTTTATCATATAAGTCCACTCAACACAGATCAGAAAAAGTGGATGTGAAACATTCAATCAAAAAATTGGTCTATTCTATTGACAGATAGGGATTTAAAACATCATTTATCCCCTACTCCATCTATTACGTGGCGAAGATCGCGTGATTTGAGTGATATCTTGACTAAAAGTCACTACGACGTTCCACCTAAGGAGAGTCTGTTCCTTTTTGGTAGTAAGGGACCACCATGGGATCTTTCCCCTGTGGTTCCTGTTCGTAAGTTTATTCCAAAAAGCACACAATTTCTGAATGACAAGGGTGACAGGACTTACAAGTGGGGTACCACAGGGCTCTGTCCTGGGCCCTGTATTGTTCAACATCTTTATCAACGATTTAGATGAAGGAATTGAGGGTAAACGGATTAAATTTGCTGATGACACAAAGCTAGGAGGGATAGCCAATTCTAGAGAAGAGAGAGAGAGGATTCAAAAAGATATAAATAAACTGGAGAAGTGGGCAGCAACTAACAGAATGGTTTTTAACAGGGAGAAATGCAAAGTACTACATCTGGGCATACAGCGCATGTGATGAAGGTGCTTCAAAACACTTTTATATTCAACAAGATCATCTATTTCTACAGTATAATTTTGCTGTTCTTCTGTTGTAATATCTGTTTGTTCCTCAGTTACATGAACAGCACTGTGGCCTTCCATCTCAAACATACTGAATCCTAAATTTTCTTCTAGCTGTTGTTCATTACTCTCATTCATCAGTTTAATGGTACTTATGTTTGAAGCATTGTCCATTACAATAGCAAGAACCTGTTCTTGTGTGAATGTAGCCTTAGATCAGGAATAGATCAGCCATTTATAGGACAATTCATAACTTTCCCTCAATTCCTAGGAAAAAATATTCAGCACATTCTGCATTGAATTACTCTATCCAATTTATTATATATTTTAGGAGTCGGACCATTTTATACTGACTCCACTAAAATGAGCTCAGACTCCGACTCCACAGCCCTGCTTACAAGATTATCCATCATATTACTTGTAACACAGTCGGTTATACATCATCTCACGTGTCCCTGTGGCCTGATATACAGTATATTGGAATGACAACCAGAGCCTTAAAGGTCAAAATTCAGGAACACGTGAGAGATATTATCAATGCTAAGAAGGAACAGGACCTTGAAAAACTTAAAATTGTCCCCAGACATTTTCGTGACCATCATGATTGTACCCCTAAGGGGTTAAATGGTGTGTGGGATTGACCATGTATATATGGGTATAAGAGGTGGAGATCTTAAGCGGAAACTGTTGCAGTTAGAAACAAGATGGATGGTCACACTAAATACAGTTAGCCTATACAGGCTTAATGAATTTATTAGCTTCAAGTCCTTCCTATGACTCAGCCCGATATTGATGGGTTAATTTATCACATCTAGTGCTTTTTAAACTTTTTTAGGGTCCCTTTATGTTTTATATGTATATTAATGATCATTGTTATATATGTCTTCTTCAGTCCAACTTCTCAACATATTCTTATATGTACACATTCTTTTGGTTATATTGGAGGACGAGATGGATATTGTTACCTATTCAATCTGGATAAAAATGCGACATGGGAAGATTTACTGCTATTCAAGCTGCTTCTTTTGAACATATTACCTGGACATATGTGTCAATTGAGATATATTTATTTTTCCATGTACAATCCTGCCCTTTTGTATTAAGTTAATAAGTGCCTGTCTTGTTTAAAAAAAATTGTAATATATAATGATATTTACTGTGGCGCTTGTTATATATGTCTATTTGGGCTAGAACTTGTACATATTTGTCCTGCTGTTGAATGTATTGCTCCCTGCTAGTGTTTACATCCAGACGCATTACACCAGTGCGCTGCTGCGGTCCGGTGATTGGCTAGGCGTCCTGGTTGCCTCGGTGATCGGGGGGATGATGTCACATCCTCCTCCCAAACAAGTGGGGCACCTTCCACCTATGTCAGCGCTGGGGGGCGTGGCATCACGGTCACATGCGCCGTCTGATGTACCTAGCGTTTACACTCCGAAGCAAGGACTTCTATCCTTTATCCAAGGTAATTAGATATTCTTGCAGCTGTATATGGTCACATGTCGAGCGCCGCTCAGGACGGCGCCCTAAAGTCAGTGCATGTTGATTGCACGGTCATCAGCTGTTTTATATTGTCCTACCTACATTTACTATATAAGGCACCCATAATTACACTAAGCCACGCCTCCTGACGAAGCTGCTTTTGGCGAAAAGCGCATCGAGGCTGCTGAATGGGACTCTCGAGGGTACCTACCTTCACCTACAAGCATCATGACTTCAGGTATAATTCTCCCCAGGTCTTAGGGGACTCCTGTATTTCAGCTAATGTTTTTAACTGCAAGATGTGCACAGGCCAATTGCTTCATTTAGGACTCTTGTCTCGTACATATATTGTCATGATTGCTTGACTATTTCTATCTACTTTTATATATTTTTGATATTGTATGACCTTAAAGGATAGTCTATTGGATAGTGTTTCAATCTATTGATCTGGTTTATTGCTGTATTGTCTTGCTTATCTGTAAACCAGTCATTTTGTACTGTTTCTCTGATAACTCGTATTGAACCCCAGGAAGGTGATGCTCCTCTTTGGTAGTCCAAGTTGTTTTTGTTATGTTGTCTCATGCTTATCAGCTCTCACAACTATTGTAATGATATATCGTATACATTAATAGTATTTTCTAAATAAATATTGTATTATTATATCTTATGGTGACCTTATTTCTATGAGGTGAATGTACTCTTTGGATTAAGTGTTCACGTTTGGGTATGTAGGATTAACACTTCTATAGTGATCATGAAGCTATAGCTTCAGATTTAGAGGATTAAGTTTGTTGGTGTATTATATTACAAGACTTGTTAAAGGGTTGATTGTGACTTGTAGGATCGCTACGACCAACAGGTGGCGCTATAGAGTTCAAGTCCTTTTTTTCTCTGAAGAGACAATTTGCATATTAAATTTCCCAGAGGAGCATTGCACGGCAAATAAGCCTCCTTATCTTGACAAGCCAGAGCTGGTAGGTCACTCTCCACAAGGAGCAACCTTACCCCTTAACCTAAATAAAGGACTGTCAGGAACAACAAAAGTGGAGGGGAATATAATGGATGAATATAGGTGCAGTCAATGGCTTGATTCTATTAAATCTCCAGTTAGGGGTGTCAAGATCAAGGACCGTCAGCCAGCACACAGAAAACATACTAAAACAGGGGAGGTTTTAGACTATTTCAACGGGTTTAAGTTAGGCGCTCAAAAATATACAGATTGGATTTTGGAGAATGGGGTAATATTACTAGTCTAGAGGTAATAACTACTTGTGTGCTTATCTTTACATACTTCTGACTGGAACACAGGCCACCTCCTAATCTTATAGACATTGCTCAGAGATCTTATGAAATTCTTCAGCAAAAAAGAAAACAAAACAAAAACAACCAATTAGAAGAAACATCTAACAAATGTGCAAATTGAGCAGTTGGCACCTAAAACAGACAGAGGGAGGATAAGGCATCCTAAGGTACCCCAACTACTATGGTCTGCAGTTCACACTCCTACCGTTTTCCCATTCACCATGCAGGTGCCTTCTGATGGGATACCAGTAGATCTTCCCTAGTATCCTCTCTCTGGAGTGGAATACGTTCTCTCTAAAGCCCCCGTTACACATAGCGATATCACTAGCAATGTCGCTGTAAAGTCACCGATTTTGTGACGTAGCAGCGATATTACTAGCGATATCGCTATGTCTGATACTTACCTCCGACCGGCTCCCCCGCTGCTCATCGCTGGTTGCGCGAGAATGGCCTGGATCATTTCTCATCGTCAGCTTCCTGCTGGGCTTCCTGTGGCGCCGACGAGCGACGCGTGGATGCAGGCGGGAGGACGTCAGGATCGCCGCGTCTGACAGGTAAGTAGCGACCACTGCTATGTCGCGGGTGAGATCTGCCTGTGTGGCAGCTCACTAGCGACCACTAAGCGATGCACCAGCGATCCATATCGTTGTCGAGATCGCTAGTGCATCGCTAAGTGTAACGGTACCCTAAATCCCACAAGATAGGGAAGGGGTAGTGGCCGCAGCAGGGGTAGGGGAGGCATACCAAAGATTAGGCTGCAAATTCAAATAATGTCAGCTGACAATTTTTAGGACTCCTGGGATATATCCTATCAAGAATAATGGCACGGTACGCTTCAGGTAACATGGGCCAGCTGTCTAGGGACTGCTAGGAAGAGGTTGAGCAGCGTGACATTGCAGAGAACAAATTACTCATTAACTTATGATAAATAGTAATCGTAATTATAGTTTACGCCGATACTGAACCTTTTTGTCACAATAAAGAGAAGGATATATCAGTTTTCTGTCTTACAGATACAGGATATACTAAATGCTTCTGAACTTCCTTTTATAGTGTTGTCACACTCCCAATATAGTCTGCTCAGATATGACCTGCTTACAAACATCGGAGCCAATTAAGCTTTGCCCCCTGAAGGGTTAACACTAGTGATGAGCAAACAACAACTAACAGAATGACAATCCCTGCATGTGTTGCGGATGTTGAACAGCCAGGAGACATGCAGCCGCAAGTACTTGAACATACAGTATTACACGAGCACGCCGAGGAGAGTCAGTTAGCACCCAAGCATGCTCAGATAACACCTTATCCGAGCACGTTCGTTCACTAGTTAACACTAGAAATTCCGGATGATACCAAAGATAATATGCTCCAAATAATTGTGTGAAATCTCTTCAGAGAATATAGAAAGAATAGGTTCCTCTACTAAGAATGACTTTTCGGTTTTCATTGGCTGTATGCCATAATCATCAACATTAACAGAAACAATTGAAATAGATCACTGTTTATAATGACTAATATATGAGGCTCACTTTTTATATTGAAGTGAAATAAATTAACTTTTTGATGATAATCTAATTCAGTGAAGCACCTGTATATAAAGTGAAGATTCATCTCAACTAACAGTAGAGATACTTAGATCAGGAACACAACAGACATTTATAGGACATTTCATAACTTTAGGGGGAAAAAAAAGGTTGTTGTTCCAGTATCTGGTAAAATAATTCTCTCTTTAAATCCATTAAAAAGTTACAAAAATTAAAAAGGTTGCATAGACAGGGCAGGGGAGCAAGACGTGTTTCGAACGCTCACTTGCATTCTTTATCACAACTTCAATGTGATAAAGAACTTCAAAAGTGAACATTCTATGCAACCTTTCTAATTTTTGTACATTTTTAATGGACTTAAAGAATTATTTTACCAGACGCTGGAACCACCTTTTTTTCCTTCAGCACATTATCTGGTGTGGATCCACCTGGTTCCGTGCATGCTGGACTTGAAATACTAGGTGAGCTGGCTTTCTCTTTACTATATGCGATTTCATAACTTTTCCAAATTCTTATGAAAAAATTGACAGCAAATCCTGCATTGTACTACTGCAACCAATTTATTATATACTAGCTGAAGAGTCCGGCGCTGCCTGGGTACAGTAATTAACTACGGTTAGTTATAACAAATTATAAATATATATATATATATATATATATATATATATATATATATATATATATATATATATATCTCTCTATCTACCTATCTATCTCTCTCTGAGTGTAGAGCCCCACCCACTCCGCATAGCCACATTCACTATAATCCACATCATCCAGTCAGCCAGAGCCACCGGACTACCCCCCCCTAATATCCCAGATCATCCCATCAGCCAGAGCCACCGGACAACTACTACTAATATCCCATAGCATCCCATCAGCTAGAGCTACCGGACTACTACCCATAATATCCCACATCATTCCGTTAGGCAGAGCCACTGGACAACTACCACTAATATCCCACATCATCCCATCAACCAGAGCCACCGGACAACTACCACTAATAGCAGACATCATCCCATCAGAAAGAGCTACAGGACTACTACCCAAAATATCCCACATCATCCCGTCAGCCAGAGCCACCGGACAACTACCACTAATATCCCACATCATCCCGTCAGCCTGAAGTCAGAACCAGAGCGCTGAGTGGAACGGTCCTAACTTCCATACCAGGGGATCCCTTTAAGAGGGGCCTGGCGTCAGAACCAGAGAGCTGAGTGGATTTGCCCTGACTTCCATACCAATGATCCCCTTAATAGAAGCCTGGGGTGAGAATCAGAGCGCTTAGGGATTTACCCTAATTTCCATACCGGAGATCCCTTTAAGAGAGGCCTGGGGTCTGTACCAAAGCATAGTGTGGATTTTCCCTCACTTCTGTACCAAGAATCCCTTTAAGAGGGGACTTTGGTCAGAACCAGAGCGCTGAGTGGATTTGCCCTAACTTCCATACCGGGGATCCCTCTAAGAGAGCCTGGGATCAGAACCAGAGCACTGAGTGGATTTGCCCTGACTTGCATACCAATGATCCCTTTAACAGAACCCTGGGGGTCAGAATCAGAGCGCCGAGGGATTTGCCCTAACTTCCATACAGGAGATCCCTTTAAGAGAGCCTGGGGTCAGAATTAAAGCGCTGGATGGATTTGCCCTAAATTCCATACCAATGATCCCTTTAAGAGACCCTGGAGTCGGAACCACAGAGCTGAGTGGAACTGTCCTAACTTCCATACCGGGGATCCCTTTAAGAGAGGCCTGGGGTCAAAACCAGAGCGCTGGATGAATTTGCTCTGACTTCCATACCAATGATCCCTGTAAGAGGGAAGATGTGCCTACGGGATGGAGGATGTGTGATGGGTATATGGGCACGGGAGGGGGGGGGGATTCATTTCTGTCATGCGCTCTCTGTTCCTTTCAGGGGGCAGACAGTGGCTGGGAACTTATGTTCCCAGGGATGCTATATTTCTCCCACCATGTCAGTGTCTGCTGAGGTGTTGTCAAGTGGGAAAACTGTTGGTCATAGCAACCAATCACAGCTCAGATTCTTTTAACCAGCTCTGGTGAAATGAAAGATGCTTAGTGATTGCTATGTGCAACAGTTTCCTTGCAAACAATCACTAAGCATCTTTCATTTCACCAGAGCTGGTTAAAAGAAGCTGAGCCGTGATTGGTTGCTATGTGCAACAGTTTCCTTGCAAACAACCAATCACGGCTCAGCTTCTTTTGAACAGCTCTGGTGAAATGAAAGATTCTTCGTGATTGTTTGGTGGTACTCACACATTCATTTTTATATATAGACTAGCTGAAGAGCCCAGCGCTTCCCGGGCATAGAAACTAACTACAGTGCGTTATAATATTATATATATATATATATATATATATATATATATATATATCTATCTATCTCTCTCTGAGTATAGAGCCCCACTCACTCCACATAACCCGTGTATTATAGTGGATGTGGCTATCATACAGTCAGCCAGAGCAACCATACTACTACCCCTAATATCTCACATCCCGTCAGCCAGAGCCACCAGACTACTACCCCTAATATCCCTCATTGTCCCGTCAGCCAGAGCCACCAGACTACTACCCCTAATATCCCACATCATCCCGTCAGACTGGGGTCAGAACCAGAGCACTGAGTGGAACGGTCCTAACTTCCATACCAGGGATCCCTTTAATAGAAGCCTGGGGTGAGAATCAGAGCGCTGAAGGATTTACCCTAAGTTCCATACCGGAGATCCCTTTAAGAGAGGCCTGGGGTCTGTACCAAAGCGCAGAATGGATTTGCCCTCAATTCCATACCGGGGATCCCTTTAAGAGGGGCCCTGGGTCAGAACCAGTGCGCTAAGTGGATTTGCCCCAACTTCCATACCGGGGATCCCTTTAAGAGGGAAGATGTTCCTATGGATGGAGGATGTGTTATGGGGATATGGGCAGGGAGGGGGATTTTTATTCAGTCACCACGACAGCACCATGAGAGAGGGGATCCGCCCCGTCGAGGACAGGAAACCTTCGTCAGACATACCTGCGGAAGATTCCCGAGGCCGGCTGGTCGGTTCAGGCAGTGGGAGGGCCCCTGCCTAAGCTTGCCCGGTATCCTGGAAGCTCCCACGGCAGGGGAACTGTAAGTGAGGAGACCGCAGGGCAAAGTACCCTCCAGGGGGAGGTCTGACTTTAGGGGGCCCATCACCACGTGTACAGGTAAGTACACGTGCGGGGCCTCCCTCCTTTGGGCCGGGGCCTGCTGGCAGCGTCCAGGGCAGGTATTCTCCGGTCTGGTGGGGGTGGCAGTGCGATTTTGGCGTGTGCCCGCCGCCGTCGGGGCGCGGCCGCTGTGACGTGTCGGAAGGGGGCGGTCCCTGATGACATGGCCGGTGGCGTGGTCCGATGACGCAGCCGAGCATGCGCAGTGGGCCTCCGCCGGGACACTGCGCTGGGCCAGGTCAGTGCCAGCGGGCGGAAATGGGGGGTACCGAGGACCACGTAGGGAGTCGCCTGGTGGGGGCGCGTCTCGGGGGAGGGGGGTAGGATTTGGCGTCACAAACGCACATCCCCCATCGTGCACCATAGTATCGGGCAGGCCACCCGGATTCGCCTGCTGGCCCCATCCAGGGTGGGTACCATCGGGGGGAGTGCCAGCTATGTAAGGGGGCTGCAGGAGCATCCAGGTGCTTCCACACCATTACAGCAATGGACTCGTCGGCGCAAGTAGCAGCAGCCGCATCGCCAGAACGCACGCAACAAGATAAGCCCCGTGCTTCTGCTTCCCAACGGCGGTCTAGTGGCAGTAGCTGCCTTACTGAAGCTAAAGCAAGCCAAAAAGGAGAAGGATAAGTCCGGCAGATCCTCAAGCCGCAGAGACACTTCATCGGCTAAGAAGGACCCCCCGAAAACTACGGTACCACTTACTACAGGCAGGGGGTAAGTGATCTTCGTGAAGGTTCACTTGGTGATGTATTGTCGCTTATGTTCCCTCTCTCTCAATGTAGCAGGGACAAAAGAGTTCCGCTAAGACCAAACACAGGGAGTGTGCCGAATGTGGCGTTCCCCTCCCTGTCGGCCACGGGAAGAAACTATACAGACCCTGAATCCAGAACCTATTAGCGGAGGAGACCCCAGACCTGACCACCACTCTGAGGGAGTTGGTTAGACAGGAGATTAAGTGCTCCAGTAAAGCCCTTTCGCAGGAAAGACGGGTTAGAGAGATAGAACCCGAGTTTCCACTTTCAGACTCAGGGGAACCAAGATCAGATTCATCCCCTTCATCCTCCTCGTTCTCAGAGGTGAGAGCAGGTCGCCCATGTTTTCCACTTGACAAGATAAATCGGCTAGTAAAAGCGGTAAACACCACTATGGGGATCGAGGAGCCCCAGTCAGAAAGTTCCATACAGCATCTTATGTTTAAAGGACTGGACAGGAAGTCTCGTAGATTCTTCCCAGTTCTTAATAAAATAAATTCCCTGATTATGCGGGAGTGGAAAAGACGCAAAAGGAAGGGTTCCTTACCGCCAGCATTTAAAAGGAAATACCCGTTCGAGGAATCAACATCAGCCACATGGGATAAAGCCCCGAGACTAGATGCGGCAGTGGCCAAGGCCTGCAAGAGAACCTCTCTGCCATTCGAAGATTTGGGTAGTTTAGAAGGTCCACTAGACAGAAGGGCTGATGTGTTCCTTAAGGGGTCCTGGGAAACTTCAGCGGGATCTCTTAGGCCAGCTATTGTAGCCACGTGTACAGCCCAGTCTCTGATGGTGTGGCTAGATCGCCAAGAAGAACAGATCAGGGACAAGGTCCCTAGGGAAGAGATACTATCCTCCCTCCCTATGATCCAGGGGGCAGCAGCGTTTCTTTCAGACGCATCAGTGGACTCTGTTAGGCTAGCGGCCAGGTCAGTGGCCTTATCCAATGCCGCCTGCAGAGCCATATGGCTAAAATGTGGGCCAGGGGACATGCAGGATAGGTCAAAGCTGTGCAACATCCACTGTGAAGGTGGACACCTGTTTGGCTCGGTACTAGACGAGTTATTGGAGAAAGTGGGCGACAGCAAAAAACTGTTGCCTTATCTAGGAAGACCCTTTTACAGGCGGGACTTTAACAGAAGGTGGTTCGACCGTAGGTGGTCAAATAGAGAACGAGAGATGACCAGCAGGAGGAAAGGTAGAGGATATACGTTTTCCTCTCGTGACCGCAGAAAGCAATGACTGACGGACCAGGTCGGAGGCAGGCTTTTATACTTCTATCCGGCCTGGGAAAATATCTCAAATAGCCACTGGATCCAGAGCGTCATTAAGACGGGGGTAAAATTTGAGTTCCAGAAAACGCCTACTAACCGATTTATTTTGACTCCCGTTAGTTCTTACTCTGCAGAACAACTGGCGTTAAGAGTCTGAGGTCCAGGAACTTCAGCAGAAGGGAGTCCTGGTGAAAGTTCCAGCGGTGCAGAGAGGTAAAGGATTTTACTCCCCCCTCTTCTTGGTCAAAAAACCTGACGGCTCCTTCCGTACCATCATAAACCTTAAAGGCCTCAAATTTATTTTCATCCGCACCTTCAAAATGGAGTCAGTTAAATCTGCCATTAGGCAGCTGTTTAATGGATGTTTCATGGTGGTGTTAGACCTCAAAGACGCCTATTATCACATCCCCATACATGTAGATCACCAACGGTTTCTAAGCGTAGCGGTTTCATTGGGGGAATAGTAAACCACTTCCAGTTCAGGGCACTTCCATTCGGGGTGGCGGTAGCACCACGAGTTTTTACAAAAATAATGGCGGAGGTTATGGCTCAATTACACGAACAGGATATTCTCGTGGTCCCATATCTAGATGACCTACTAATTGTGGGACACTCAGAGGCGCATTGCTCCGCACAACTACAGAAGGTAATATTCAGCCTTCAAGAGTTGGGATGGATTATTAATTTTAAAAAATCGCGGTTACAACCTCTGGAAACGCAGCAGATCCTCGGTCTTCTAATAGATTCCAGGTTACAGGAGTGGCAGTTACCAGAAACAAAAGTGGACAGTATTCAGCAACAAACAATCAGGGCAATACAGAACCCTTTGGTCACTAAGGGGAGCAATGTCACTATTGGGCTCACTCACTTCATGTATACTAGCGGTTCTCTGGGCCCAATACCACACCAGGTCCCTGCAGTGGGATGTGTTACACAACACCTGTCGGTTAGAAGGTCACCTAGAGGGAAAATTTACACTGTCCCAGGAGGCGGTACAGTCTCTATGGTGGTGGACTCGCATACCAAACCTGCGTAGAGGGGTTCCCTGGACAAATCAGGTTTCCCGAGTCATAACTACAGATGCATGCTAGCCCCAGGGGTTGGGGGGTGCTTATGGGGGAGATATGGATCCAGGGGGTATAGTCACCACAGGAGCAGGGCTACTCATCTAATATGAAGGAATTACTAGCAGTAGAGCGAGCCTTAAGCGGTTTCCTTATGTCCCTACAGGGCTGACACGTCAGGCTACTCACAGACAACCAGGTAACCGTAGCCTACGTTAACCACGAGGGGGGGAACGCGAACCTGGGTTTTAATGGAGGTGGCAAATCATATCTTGCCGATAGCCAAGGTTCACCTTCTATCCCTTACAGCCCTCCATATAAAAGGGAAACAACATTACAGCAGATTTTTTAAGCCGCAACATGCTCAAGCAAGGAGAGTGGGTACTGAACAGGGCCGTCTTCGAACAGATCAGGCACATGTGGGGGTCCCCAGAAATAGACCTGTTCGCCACCAGAAAGAACAGGCAGCTACATCAATTCTGTTCATTGAACCCCAGAGAAGACCCGCTCGCAGTGGACGCTCTCCTAATCCCATGGAACTTTGGCCTGGCTTACGCCTTCCCCCCACTGAATCTAATACCGATAGTGCTGAGGAAGATTCGGGAAGACCGGGCCCGCATAATCCTGATAGCTCCATTCTGGCCTAGGAGGCCGTGGTTTCCATGGCTGAGGAAAATGTCTGTGACCCAGCCATGGATTCTCCCCGAGCTCCCGGATCTCCTCTCCCAAGGTCCAGTATTCCACCCCCGTGTATCCAATCTACATCTAGCGGCGTGGAATTTGAAGGGGCACTACTGAGTGGGAAAGGTTTTTCCTGGGGGCTAGTCAACACCCTATTGAAAAGCAGAAAACCTTCCACTACAAACATCTATGTAAGGATCTGGAAAGGATTGTTGTCAACCTCAGGGGCGGAGGTTGGTCAGAAAAGTATTAAGTTACGTACCGGTAACGGTATTTTTCGGAAGCCCATGACAGCACCACGAGAGAGGGGATCCGCCCTATAGGAACAGGAAACCTACAGATACAAAAGGGCGGCACCTCTCCCACGCATCAGTTGGATTACAGAGCTTGAGAGGCTACCATGGTTAGTACACAACATATGATATATACAACCTATCTACCCTATTTAACCGAATTATTTCATACCATCTCCCACATATGGTGATTCTATGAACAATCTTCTAAAGGAGTGCACCCCTATACGTGAACAAGGGAGGGAACTAAGGGTGCTGTCATGGGCTTCCGAAAAATACCGTTACCGGTACGTAACTTAATACTTTATTCGGACTCCCATGACAGCACCACGAGAGAATTACAGAGATGTAAACTAACTTAGGGAGGGACTACAGCCTGCAGCACCCTTAGCCCGAAGGTGAGGTCTGAGGAGGCACCCATGTCTAACCGATAGTGGTTAAAAAAGGTGGAAGGAGATGACCAGGTGGCCGCCTTACATATTTGATCAATTGATACTCCAGATCTCTCCGCCCAGGATGATGCCATGGCCCGATTGGAATGTGCCCTCAGGTTCTGTGGAGCCGGACCGCCACCTGCTGTGTAGGCAAGAGAGATAGCCTCCCTAATCCACCTTGCTAATGTGCGTTTTGATACTCTGTATCCTTTCCTGGAACCTTGGAAGGATAGAAATAATGCGTCGTTCTTCCAAGGATCCGTGGCTGCTAAATATGTCAGTAAGCATCTTCTAATATCTAACGCCTGGAGTTTCTGCTCTTTAGGGTTGGTTGGGTTAGGGAGGAAGGAAGGCAGAACTATCTCCTGTGTCCTGTGGAATTGTGTTGCTACCTTGGGAAGGTATGCTGGATCTGGTCTTAGGATCACTCTATCCTGTAAGAACTCTGTGTAAGGAGGCAATCTGGAGAGTGCCTGTATGTCGCTCACCCTACGTGCGGATGTTATTGCTACCAGGAATGCTGTTTTAAGGGATATAATCTTTAGTGAGGCGGAATCTAAAGGTTCAAACGGACTTTCTGTCATGGCTGTAAGGACTAAGTTTAAGTCCCACGGTACGCATCTGTCTTTGTGTATAGGTCTCGATCTGGCCGCTGCTCTGATGAACCTTGCTACCCAATAATCTTTTGCAATATCAGCTGCAAACAGGGCCCCTAAGGCTGAAACTTGTACTTTTAGCGTGCTTGTGGAGAGACCCAATTCGAAACCTTTCTGGAGAAACTCCAGAATATGTTTCGTGGGAATTCCATCTCTGATGTCAAAGTGAAAGGTGGACAGGAAGCGTTTCCAGGTCCTAGCATAGATATTAGTGGTGGTTAATTTTCTGCTTCTTAGGAGGGTGTCAATTAAGCTCTTGGAGAACCCTCTATTTTTTAATAGTGACCTTTCAAATACCACGCCGTCAAATGAAGTCCCGCTACTTGTGGGTGGCTGACTGGCCCCTGGTGGAGGAGATCCGGAAGGTTCGGCAGTACCCAGGGATCGCCTACCGACATGGTCCTCAACCATGCGAACCAGGTCCTCCTGGGCCAAAAGGGGGCAATCAGTATGACTCTTGCCCGATCCTCTCTGATCTTCCTGACTACCAGAGGAAGATGATTCAATGGTGGGAAGGCGTATGCCAGAGAAAAATCCCATCTTATCAGTAGGGCATCCACCGCCAGGGGATTTTCCCTGGGGTTCAGAGAGCAGAACAATCTTTCTTTCCTGTTTTTTCTGGTGGCAAAGAGGTCTACCTCTGGCTGGCCCCATCTGCGGACAATCTGGCGGTAAATATTTTTGTTCAAAGCCCATTCTCCTTGTCTTAGAGCCTTGCGGCTTAAAAAGTCTGCTCTTACATTGTCCTTTCCGCTGATGTGGAGCGCGGTCAAAGATAGACAATTTCTCTCTGCTATCTGGAGGAGCCGTTCTGTTATCTGCATCAGAGCGCTGGAGCGGGTTCCACCTTGGTGATTGACATATGCTACCGCTACCTGGTTGTCCGAGTGTATCCTCACATGATGGCCCTGCAGGTAGATAATGAGTTTCTTGACTGCCCGCTCTATTGCCAATAGTTCTCTCTGGTTGGATGAGATTTCAGAATTAGAATCCCACTGGCCCTGTACCACTATGTCCCCCATATGGGCTCCCCAACCGAAGGAACTTGCGTCTGTGGTTATAATACGGGTTATCTGTGTTATCCAGGGCACCCCTGACGCTAGGTTCTCGCTCTCAAGCCACCATCTCAGTGATGCAACAGTTGAGGGGCTTAGACACATCCGACCCTGTAAGGAGCCTCCAAGGGTCCTACTATTAATCAAGACGTCGTTTTGAAGGGTTCTGGTATGGAACTGTGCCCACCTTACTGCTGGGATGCATGAAGTTAGAGAACCTAACAGGGACATAGCCTGTCTGAGGGTCATAGATGGATTGTCCATTGCCCGAAGAACCTGCTCCTGTATCTTTTGTATTTTATCTAGTGGTAGCAGGCACCGCTGAGTGTCTGAATTTAGTATCAACCCTAAAAATTTCTGTATTTTTAAGGGCTGGAGTCGGGATTTCTCGTAGTTTAAAATCCATCCCAGGTTTTCTAACCTGGATTTAGCTTTTTCTATCTGGGATTTACAATGACCCACTGATTTTCCTACAATCAAGAAATCGTCTAAATATGGAATGATTAAGACGTCCACCTCCCGTAAGTGAGCCATAACTTCGGCCACTAACTTCGTAAAAACCCTGGGTGCTGCTGAGAGACCAAAGGGAAGGGCTCTATACTGAAAATGACGTACTGTGCCCTCTACTGAAACTGCCACCCTCAGGAACTGCTGGAAGTCTGTATGGATAGGTACATGATAGTACGCGTCTTTCAAATCTATGACTGCCATAAAACAACCTTTAAACAATATTTTTATTGTTGTATTAATGGACTCCATTTTGAATTTATGATTAATCAAAAACTCGTTAAGGGAACGAAGGTTTATAATCGTTCTGAATGTGTTATCAGGTTTCTGGATTAGAAACAGGGGAGAGTAAAACCCTCTTCCTCTTTCAGCCTCTGGGACCTCTACCAGAACATTTTTCTGACATAGGCTCAAGACTTCCGCTTCTAAAGCCGCTTGTTCGAGATGAGAAGATCTTAAGGGGGTCAGTTTAAAGGTGTCCCGCGGGATCTGGGTAAATTCCAACCTAAGCCCGGTGGATATTACCTTGCGCGCCCAGTCACTATTCGTAATCTGTGACCATGCCGGGAAGAAGGATGACAGTCTACCCCCTACGGGAACCGCTAGTCATTGATTTGGTTTCTTTTGATCTCTCGACGAGCGTGTAAACATATAGCCCGTACCTCGTCTCCTTCTGTCTTCCCATCTGGGTCGATCTCTAACAGGCGAAGAGTTGCGCCTTCTCCCCTGGCCAAATCTCCTACCAAATGGGCGACGGTAGGACGCTGATGAAAGGTTTGGGAACCTTTTCTTATCGTCCCCCGCCTTTTCAAGCAGCTCGTCTAGGACAGTTCCAAACAAGTATTCGCCCTCACATGGAATCGCACAGAGCTTTGCTCTGGACTGGATGTCTCCCTGCCAGCACTTTAGCCACAGGGCTCTGCGAGCTGCGTTAGAGAGACCTGCTGCTCTGGCGGCCATTCTCACTGCATCCGCTGAGGCATCTGCTAGGAAGGCTGCTCCCTCTTGGATGGTCGGTAGGGCCCCAAGAATTGTCTGTCTTGATGTACCCTGTTTTAGTTGTGACTCCAACTGGTCCAACCAGACCATCATGGACCTGGCCGTGCACGTTGAAGCCACTGCTGGTCTTAAGGACCCGGCCGCGATCTCCCAGGTGTTTTTCAGGAAAGTATCAGCTTTCCTGTCTAAGGGATCTTTAAGGGATCCCATGTCCTCATAGGAGAGCGAGGATTTTTTTGATGCCTTCGCAATGGCAGCGTCTAATTTGGGGGCTCTGTCCCAAGAACTTACTGCCGGATCGTCAAAGGGGTATCTCCTTTTGAGGGCTGGTGGTAGCGACCCTCTTTTGTCCGGTCTTTTCCACTCTCTGTGGATCAGATCCTGTATCTTTTGGTTTAACGGAAAGACTCTCCGCTTCCTCTGTTCCAGCCCACCGAACATGACATCCTGCATGGATAAATGGGGCTTAGGCTCCTCTACCTCCATTGTCCCTCTGACTGCTTTGACCAGCTTGTCTACCCGGTCAAGAGGCAGACAAAATCGCCCCGAGTCCTCTTCTCCTGAGGAGGACGAGGGAGATGAAGCCTGGGAGTCTCTGCTTTTTCTCCACTCTGCCGAGGAATCAGACTCCGCCGGGACCTCGCCCCTTAGACTTTGCGGCTGAGACAAGGACTTTAGGGTTTCCCTCATTTCTACCCTGACAATGTCTCTCAAACTCGCTGCTACTGCAGGCGACTCTTCGGCCACCGTCTGCTGAATACAGGGGGGGCACAATCTTTTGAGGCACGCGTCCGGTAATGGGCATGCACAGAGTGCGCATTCCCTATGCTTATTTTTATTTGTAGCTTTTTTTCCCTAGAAAAAGAAATACACAGAAGGGGGGTCCCGTCACTGAGTGAACTTTCACGAAGATCACTTACCAGTGCCACAATCAAGTACCGGAGAACGAGGGGGATTTCTTTCGGTCGATGCTCCTGTCTGCCTGTAGGAGCTCTTACGAGTGGACTGGTCACTTCGTCCCGCATTACTGTCACGGGACCCTTTCTTTTTCTGTTTGACCTGCCGAAGGTCATCCAGGGGCTGCAGTGATGTTTGCCGCTGCTGCCCTTGCTTCTGCCGCTGCTGCTGCTGCTCTCGATCGCTTTCCATTACCACTGCTGCTGCTGCACACTGCTGCATGTAGTAATGTGGCCAAGGCAAGGAACCCTTCCCGGGTCCCGCCTAAATACCCCCTCCTCCGGTCAGCAGTATCCATGCCGCGCCCCTCCCCCCCCTTAACGGAGCTCCCTACCCCAGCTGGCGCCCGAACTCGCGCCATCGGTGTTTCCGATGGGCGCCGCCATCTTGGAATCGCCGCGCATGCGCAGTGGCGCGCTGACCCGGAAGCACCTCCTCCGCCCGCCCCCTGATGTCACCGCTACCCCGGAAACGCCGGAAGCCCCACAGGACGCCCGGGAGCTCCGGAGCAGCGCCCGGTCGCAGCCCCCTGCACAGCGCTGCCAACCCATATGCGCCGCCGGAGCCGGGAATCCCCGGGGGGGTATACTTACCGGCGGCGGCTAAATTCCTGGAGACGGACATCCTCCGGACGCCGCTCCCTGCTGTCCACGCCACCGCCGTGACACCCATCCTGGGCCACCGTGGCGTCCTCCAGAAAATCCGAACCAGGCCGAGGTAGGAGACCCCCTCGCTACCGGAGTCGGCTGGCCGGCCTGGGATCCAAATCTTCTGTAGGATCCCATCCCCTCAGGAACAGGAAACCAACTGATGCGTGGGAGAGGTGCCGCCCTTTTGTATCTGTAGGTTTCCTGTTCCTATAGGGCGGATCCCCTCTCTCGTGGTGCTGTCATGGGAGTCCGAATAAATCCGTATTAACCAGGTGGTTCTGGAGTTCCTGCAGAAAGGATTAGAAATGGGGCTAGCCAGAAACACGCTCAGAGTCCAGGTCTCAGCTCTAGGGGCATTATACAACTGCAACCTAGCAAACAACTACTGGGTAGCCAGGTTCATAAAGGCAGCAGCTAGGTCTAGACCCATCGTTAAAAAGAAGCTAGTTCCCTGGGATCTGAACTTGGTGGTATCAGCTTTAACAGAAGCCCAGTTTAAGCCTATTGACTCTGCGCCTATTAGGGTCCTATCTTTCAAAACCGCCCTACTGGTCGCATTGACATCGGCCAGGAGGGTTAGTGACCTACAGGCTCTCTCTAGACTTTCTCCGTATACTCCGTTTAGAGAAAGCAGTCATACTAAGACCAGACCCCTTGTATCTGCCCAAGGTTGGTTCAAAGTTTCATAGACTACAGGAGATAGTCCTTCCCTCCTTCTGCCCAAACCCTGTTAGCCAGTCAGAGAAAAAACTTCACTTACTAGATGTAAGAAGATGTCTCCTTACTTATATTAAGGCCACAGACTCCTGGAAGAACAAATCCCTATTTGTTTCCTTTCAGGGAGTCAGTAAAGGGCTTAGTGTGTCCAAAAACACTTTAGCCAGGTGGATTAGGGAGGCAATTACTCTGGCTAAAGCAGGTGGCGCAGAAGCTCCAGAAGGCGTAAGAGCTCACTCCACCTGAGCTGTGGCGACATCATGGGCAGAATGCTCAGAGGTATCCATCGAGGACATTTGTAAGGCAGCTATGTGGTCCTCTCCATCTACGTTCTTTAAACACTATAAATTGGACTTGGGTGACTCCTCCGATCTCACATTTGGGAGAAAGGTGCTTGAGGCAGCAGTCCCTCACTAAGCTCTTTACATCTCTGTAATTCTCTCGTGGTGCTGTCGAGGCGACTGAATAAATGCTTAGCTACTTACCAGTAACGGTGTTTTTCAGGAGCACACGACAGCACCTTTCCATTACCTCCCTTAATTTTGGATCAGAACCTTTTTCTTGGGTAAACCGTAGACGCGGGTGTGAAGAGTATTTAATAGGAGAATATATATATATATATATATATATATATATATATATATATATATATATATATATATATATACATACACACACATACATATACAGTGGGACAAAAAAGTATTTAGTCAGTCAGCAATAGTGCAAGTTCCACCACTTAAAAAGATGAGAGGTGTCTGTAATTTACATCATAGGTAGACCTCAACTATGGGAGACAAACTGAGAAAAAAAAATCCAGAAAATCACATTGTCTGTTTTTTTTTCCTTTTATTTGCATATTATGGTGGAAAATAAGTATTTGGTCAGAAACAAAATTTCATCTCAATACTTTGTGATATATCCTTTGTTGGCAATAACAGAGGTCAAACGTTTTCTGTAAGTCTTCACAAGGTTGCCACACACTGTTGT
>NW_027361908.1:30835000-30895000 GCF_039654945.1 Dendrobates tinctorius
CCTGAAAGATAAGAAAAAATACGTTTTATTATACTCACCCGGGGGCGGTCCGGTCCGATGGGTGTCACAGGTCCGGCGCCTCCCATCTTCTTGCGATGCGGCTCTCCTGCTTGCTTCATAGTCCTCTGCATCGCGCTCCGGCGCAGGCGTACTTATCTGTCCTGTTGAGGGCAGCGTAAAGTACTGTCATGAGCAGATGCTGGGCCTCTCTGACCTTTCCCGGAACCTGCGTATTGCAGTACTTTAAACGGACACAGACCAGTGACACCAATCGAACTGGACCGACCTCCGGAGGTGTATAATAAAACTTATTTTTCTTATCTTGCACGTTAGATCAGGAGCTTATCTACAGCATTGTAGAATGCTGCAGATAAGCCCTGAAAGGAAGCGGCCGCATCTTAAAGCAGCCAAAACAGGTGACAGGTTCCCTTTAATGGAATATTTACTAGATATTTCACAACACAGACTTTAAAAATCCTGTCTAAACTTGTCACCACCAAATTCAGTAATCCAAGGCTGCAATGTACAGGCATTACTGCCTCAACTCATGAGCCAATATGCAAGGTTACAACCTAAACCCATAGGCCAACACACACTACTACTTTAACCAATGGGTTAACAAACTAATGACATTGTATGTTATAAATAATTTAGTAATAGAGACCACATAAGGGTATGTGTCCACATTTCGGATTTGTTGCACTTTAGACGCAGTGGATACACGCTCCGCCCAAAGCGCCGCCCCCTGTCGTATGCGCAGTGATTCCGCATGTGTTCATTGAACACATGCGCAATCACCGCATCCTACTCATAGAACAGTGCTATTTATCTTGCGGAGACCGTGCATCTCTGCAAGATAAATAGACATGCTGCGGTCTATAAAGACGCGCAACATGTGTGTATACGCAGGGATGCCGGATGCAGCCCTGCACGCATCGTGGATATGGGATTTCATAAAATCCCCTCCACTATGCCATAACATCTGGACGCTGCAGCTGTATGCAGAGTCCAATCCACAGCAAGTCCTGACCGTGGAAACATACCCTAACTGGTGGAGAAAGGTTGAACTGGATGAACCGGTGTCTATTTTCAACATGTGTAGCCCAGGAGCAAACAGATATTACTGCCTCAAGCAATGAGCCAACATACAAGATTACAACCTCAACCCCTGGGACAGAAGACATAAGTCACTACCACTGAACAGATAATATTAAGCCCTCACACCAACATAGAATAATACCACCTCAACCCATGGGCCTGCATACATTACTGCCTCAACCCATGGACCGACATACGGTAATTTTCTCAAGCCATAGACCTACATATACGTTACCTCCTCAACTCATGGACCTACATGCATTACTTCCTAAAACCCATGGACTAACATACATTACTCCCTCAGCCCATGAAAAAACATACAGTTATGCTCAAAAGTTTACATGCCCCAGCAGAATTTTTGCTTTCTTGGCCTTTTTCAGAGAATATGAATTTCACAAAACTTTTTCTCCACTCATGATTAGTGGTTGGGTGAAGCCATTTATTGTCAAACTACTGTGCTTTTTTTAAATCATAATGACAATCCAAAACATCCAAATGACCCTGATCAAAAGTTCACATACCCTGGTGATTTTGGCTTCATAACATGCACAGAAATTGTCACAAATGGGTTTGAATGGCTACTAAAGGTAGGATCCTCACCTGTTTGTTTGTAATCAGTGTGTGTGTGCATAAAAGCTGAGTGACTTTCTGGAATCCAGATAGACTTTCATCCAGTCACTTATATTTCTGGATTGTGAGTCATGCGAAAAGCAAAAGAATTGTCAACGGATCTACGAGCAGAGGTAGCTGAACTGTATAAAACAGAAAAGGGATACAAAAAGATATCCAAGGTATTGATAAATGCCAGTCAGCAGCGTTCAAACTGATTAACAAATGGAAAATCAGGGGGTGTAAAAACAAAAGTCAGGTAGAACAACAAAAATTTCATTCACAACTGCCAGGAAAATTGTTCCTGGATGCAAAGAGAAACCCACAAATAACATCAGCTGAAATACTGGACTCGCTGAAAACTTGCTGTGTGGCCGTTTCAAGGAGGCACTTGAACAAAAATGGGCTGCATGGTCGAGACGCCAGAATTAAGCCATTACTGTGCAAATGCCACAAAGTATCTCGCCTACAATATGCAAAACAGCACAGACAAGCCTCAAAACTTCTGGAATAAGGTCATTTGGAGTAATGAAACCAAAATTGAATTTTTTGGCCACAACCATAAACGTTACATTTGGAGAGAGGTCAACAAGGCCTATGATGAAAGGAACAACATTCCTACTATGAAACACTGAGATGGATCGCTGATGTTTTAGGGATGTGTGAGCTACAAAGGCACAAGAAACTTGGCCTAAGTTGAAGGAAAGATGAATGCAGCACGTTATCAGCAAATATTGGAGGCAAATTTGCAATCATCAGCCCGGAAGCTGCGCATGGGACGTACTTGGACGTTCCAACATAACAATGATCCAAAACACAAGGCCAAGACAACCTGTCATTGGCTATAGCAGAACAAAGTGAAGGTTCTGGAGTGGCCACCTCAGTCTCCTAACCTCAAAATCATTGAGCCACTCTGGGGAGATCTCAAATGTACAGTTGATGCTAGACAGCCCAGGAATTTATGGGAACTGAAGGCTTTTTGCCAAGAGTGGGCAGCTTTACCATCTGAGAAAATAAAGAACCTCATCCACAACTACCACAAAAAACTTCAAGCTGTCATTAATGTTAGAGGGGGCAATACACAGTATTAAGAAATGGCGTATGTCAACTTTTGATCAGGGTCATTTTGATATTTTGTGTTGTCATTGTGATTTAGAAAGAGAAAACACAGTAGTTTGACAATAAATGGCTTCACCCAACCACTAACCATGAGTGGAGGAAAAAGTTTTGGTGTTATTCATATTCTCTGAAAAAAAGGCCAAGAAACCAAAAATTCTGCCAGGGTATGTAAACTTTTGAGCACAACTGTATATTACTTCCTAACCCATGGACCTACATACATTACTTTCTAAAACCCATGGACCTTAATACAGTGGGGGACAAAAGAATTTAGTCAGCCACCAATTGTGCAAGTTCTCCCACTTAAAAAGATGAGAGGCCTGTAATTGAACTCATAGGTAGACCACAACTAGGAGTGTCAAAATGAGAAAAAAAAAAAAAAATCCAGAAAATCACCTTGTCTGATTTGGCAAAATTTTGAAAATTAAGTTGGAAAATAAGTACCGTATTTTTCGCTTTATAAGACGCTCCGGATTATAAGACGCACCACAAATTTTGAGAAAAAGAAAAAAATATTTTTTAATAAAATGGTGGTGCCTCTTATAATCCTTGCATCTTATTGCTTACCGGGGTTGATGGCTGTGGTGTAGCGGGGTCCCAGGTTCGCTGCTGGAGGAGGCAGGCGTGGATTGATGCTGCAGGCCGCATTCAGGGATGAGTGGGGGCTGCCATGTGTGCCGTTGCTGCCGGTATTTGTAAGCTGGCCGGTGCTGCGGGAGTCTCCGGTTCCCAGCGGTGCTGCGTTGTGTGCCCGTCGATGCCCGGGGCTCTGCCGACATTGTGCGACAGGCCAGAGCCCCGGCAGTTCCTCGGTTCCCCTGTGTGCCGGTAAAAAAATGGCCGCCGGCGCGTGCGCAGATGGGATCTCGGGTCCCAGTTCTCGAGAGATGAGATCTGAAATCTCATCTCTCGAGAGCCAAGTCCCGAGATCCCATCTGCGCACGCGCGGCGGCCATTTTTTTTTTACCAGCACCACTGCGCGCACACAGGGAATCCAGGAACAATGGCCGCCGGCGCATGCGCAGATGGGATCTCGGGTCCCAGTTCTCAAGAGATGAGATCTGAAATCTCATCTCTCGAGAACTGGGACCCGAGATCCCATCTGCGCATGAGCCGGCGGCAATTTTTTTACCGGCACGCAGGGAACCGAGGAAATGCCGGGGCTCTGGCCTGTCGCACTATGTCGGCAGAGCCCCGGGCAACGCCGGGCACACAACGCGGCACCGGAGACACCCGCAGCAACCGCTGGACGCCCCCCGATCACAGCCTAGGTAAGGCATGTCCGCTTTGTAAGACGCACCCCCGTTTTCCCCCCAATTTTGGGGGGAAAAAAGTGCGTCTTACAAAGTGGAAAATACGGTATTTGGTCACCTAAAGACATGCAAGATTTCTGGCTCTCACAGACCTGTAACTTCTTTAAGATTCTCCTCTGTCCTCCATTTATTACCTGTAGTAACGGCACATGTTTCAACTTATCAGTATAAAAGACAGCTGTCCACAGCATCAAACAGTCACACTCCAAACTCCACTATGGTGAAGACCAAAGAGCTGTCGAAGGACACCAGAAACAAAATTGTAGCCCTTCACCGGGCTGGGAAGACTGAATCTGCAATAGGCAAGCAGCTTAGTGTAATGAAATCAACTGTGGGAGCAATAATAAGAAAATTGAAGACTATAAGATGACTGATAATCTCCCTCGATCTGGGCTCCACACAAGATCTGAACCACACAAGGGGACCTACTGAATGACCTGCATAGAGCTGGGACCACCGTAACACAGGCTACCATCACTAACACACTACGTCACAAGGGACTCAGATCCTGCAGTGCCAGACGTTTCCCCCCTTAAGCCAGTACATGCAGTACATGTTCGGGCCCATCTGAAGTTTGCTAGCGAGCATTTGGATTATTCAGAAGAGTATTGGGAGATTTTGATATGGTCTGATGAAACCAAAGTAAAACTGTTTGCTAGAAACAAAACTCTGTGTTTGGAGGAGACAGAATGCAGAGCGGCATCCAAAGAACACCATACCTACCATGAAGCATGTGGGTGGCAAAATCATGCGTTGGGGCTGTTTCTCTGCAAAGGGACCAGGACGACTGATCCGTGTACACGAAAGAATGAATGGAGCCATGTATTGTGAGATTTTGAGTGCAAACCTCCTTCCATCAGCAAGGGCATTAAAGATGAAACGTGGATGGTCTTTCAGAAAGAGAATGATCCCAAGCACACTGCCAGGGCAACGAAGGAGTGGCTATGTAAGAAGCATATGAAGGTCCTGGAGTAGCCTAGCCTGTTTACAGATCTCATCCCCACAGAAAACCTTTGGAGGGATTTGAAAGTCCGTGTTGCCCAGCGACAGGCCCAAAACATCACTGCTCTAGAGGATATCTGCATGGAGGAATGGGCCAACATACCACTAACAGTGTGTGCCAACCATGTGAAGACTTACAAAAAACGTTTGACCTCTGTCATTGCAAACAAAGGATATATAACAAAATACCGAGATGACCTTTTGTTTTCCACCATAATTTGCAAAATAAATCTTGCCAAATCAGACAAGGTGATTTTCTGGATTTGTTTTCTCATTTTGCCTCTCGTAATTCTGGTCTACCTGTGATGTCAATTACAGGCCTCGCTCATCTTTTAAGTGGCAGAAATTGCACAATTGGTGGCTGACTAAATATTTTTCCCACTGTACACTACTTCCTAAAACCCATGCACCTACAATACATGCATTACTTCCTAAAATCCACAGACCTACACACATTACTTCCGCAAACATTGCTTCCTCAACCCACAAGCCAAAAGACAAAGGTAGTAACTACCTCTACAGATAAGTGAATATAAAATATATTAGTACTTCCACAGATAAACCAATGTGTAATATTACTACCTCAACCTACAAGTCAAATGTTTTTTAAAGTGACATGAAAGTTACAAAACAACTTCACTTTTAAAGTGATTTAGAGTGTGCCCGTTTCAGAAAACCCCATTTTAAAACTGCACCCCTCAAGATATGCATAGATATTCAAAATCAGTGTCAGAAAATTTGTTAACCCTTCAGGTGCTTCACAGGCTAAAGACAGTGGAAGAAAATATATATTCATTTGATCCCTTCACAAAAGGTATTGTTTTTATCAGGGGGGAAGAACCGCCTATACAGCCTTATCACTACTTCCATATGTTAACATGTACTGACAGGGTCTCTATAAATGGTCATGGTGGATTAAAAAAACAAACAGAAAAATACAGAATAATCAGGGAAGCAGTAGGATTTAACAAAAAAAAAAAAAAAATGACCTCCCTTGACCTGGTGACAGGTCTTCTTTAAGATTTCATTAATAAATGTTTGCCTATATATAAAGATCAAACTCCCACAAATAAAACATTTATTCTAACTAAATGCAATCTCTCATTCCACAGGGTGACAAAGAAAAATCGGAGCACTTACTTTTTGAGGACAATCTCAGAGGCACCCTTACTGAACATTCGGTAACTGCCATCATTATTTTTTAATACTGTGCTCATAGATTTCCTCACAGAATTAAAAGTGTACACTTTAAATAAGGTTTCCTCAGGAATTTCGTTTCTGACGTCTTGGTAATCCCGTTTTAGATCCAAAAGAAATCCCAGCAAGGCACATTCAGTTTTGTTCCCGACATGACGTGGCAGGCCACCTTCTCTTTCAGGAGGCTGTGGAAAGGATTTTAGTATCATACATTAAGACAGAGAAATAAGGTTATTGCATTTAAGATTTAACCATCACATTAAGAAAAGAATCTGTCAGCAGGTTTTTGCCATTTAAATTAAGAGCAGCATGACGTAGGGGCAAAGACCCCGATTCCAGCAATGTGTCACTTACTTTCAATAAAATCACTACTTTAGCATTAAGTACCGTATTTTTCGCTTTTTAAGACGCACCTGATTATAAGACGCACCCCCAAATGTGGTGAAGGAATAGAGAATTTTTTAATAAATGGGGTCCGTCTTATAATGCCAGTGTCCGTCTAACAAATCATATAGGGTATATGTCCCTCATAGCCCCCCCATCCTAAAATTAGCCCCCTTATTCTGGATATGGCCACCTTATATTGAATATAGCCCCCTTGTGCTGGCACACGGGCCCCCTGAGGCTGGCACAAGGGCCCCCTGAGGCTGGCACAAGGGCCCCCTGAGGCTGGCACACGGGCCCCCTGAGGCTGGCACACGGGCCCCCTGTGGCTGGCACACGGGCCCCCTGTGGCTGGCACACGGGCCCCCTGTGGCTGGCACACTGGCCCCCTGTGGCTGGCACACTGGCCCCCTGTGGCTGACACACGGCCCCCTGTGGCTGACACACGGCCCCCTGTGGCTGACACACTGGCCCCCTGTGGCTGACACACTGGCCCCCTGTGGCTGACACACTGGCCCCCTGTGGCTGACACACTGGCCCCCTGTGGCTGACACACTGGCCCCCTGTGGCTGACACACTGGCCCCCTGTGGCTGACACACTGGCCCCCTGTGGCTGACACACGGCCCCCTGTGGCTGACACACGGCCCCCTGTGGCTGACACACGGCCCCCTGTGGCTGACACACGGCCCCCTGTGGCTGACACACGGCCCCCTGTGGCTGACACACGGCCCCCTGTGGCTGACACACGGCCCCCTGTGGCTGACACACGGCCCCCTGTGGCTGACACACGGCCCCCTGTGGCTGACACACGGCCCCCTGTGGCTGACACACGGCCCCCTGTGGCTGACACACGGCCCCCTGTGGCTGACACACGGCCCCCTGTGGCTGACACACGGCCCCCTGTGGCTGACACACGGCCCCCTGTGGCTGACACACGGCCCCCTGTGTTAGATATCGCCTCCATGCTGCTGCTTTTAGTAAAAAAAACTCTTTCCTTACCTTCTCAGCGCTGTCCCTCCTCGTGTCTCCCTCAGTGTGGTTGAGCTCCTCCTCCACTTCCTGGTTCTCAGTGCCGGTCATGTGATCAGCACAGCAGAGTGATATCATCTCTGCGTGCCTGATGACAGCAGCAGCAGAGACACTGGGAGATCAGCGCTGGAGGAGGTAAGGAAAGAGTTTTTTATTTTACTATGGGCAGCAGCATGGGGGCGATATCTAACACAGGGGATCATGTGCGATCAAAGGAGGGCGCAGGCAGCTATAATATGCGCCGCTCCCCCAGCCAGTCACCGTGGTGCGGTTTCAGCACCATGGTGATGGACAGCGGCAGTGCATATTATATGAGCGGGAGCAGGAGATCAAAGGCTCCCTCCGGCAGCTTTTACCAGCTCACAGCACCGCTCCAAAGCTGCCCCCACCTCCCCTGGACCCTGCAAAATATATATATATATATATATATATATATATATATATACCCCCGTCCCCCGTATATACACCCCCGTCCCCCGTATATTCGGATTATAAGACACACCCCCTACTTTCCCCCAAAATTTGGGGGAACAAAAGTGCGTCTTATAAAGCGAAAAATACGGTAATCATTACATGACTAAGTCTGTGTGCACACGTCCGGTATTCCCATGGATTTTATGCGTTTTTGCCGCGTTTTTTCGCCGCAAAAACACAAAATGAGTAACACATTGTATTCAATGGCATTCCGCACATGCTGTGCATTTTTCCGCGGCAGAATCGCATAGCGGAAAACTACGCAGAATGCTCATTCTTTGTGTGGAATCGCGGGAATTCCACACATATAGGAATGCATTGTTGCGTTTACTTTCCGCATGTGGCTATGCTCAAAAAAAACAAACAATTAAAATAAAAATCCTGATATTTTCACCTTCCGGCGTCCCCAGGCCTCAGCGATGCTCCAGCCAGCTCCCGTTCCCAGCGATGCTTTGCCACAATGACATTTCATGACGCAGTGGTCTCGCGAGACTGCTACGCCATTACAGGTCATTGTCGCAAGGCATCGTTGGGAACAGGAGTTGGCGGGAGCATCGCCGAGGCCTGGGAACGCTGCGGGGGACGCCGGAAGGTGAGAATGTCAGGATTTTATTTTTTTTTATTATTATTTCAAACATTATATCTTTTTACTACTGATGCTGCATAGGCAGCATCAATAGTAAAAGTTGGTCACACTCGTCAAACACTATGTTTGACAAGTGTAACCAACCTGTCAATCAGTTTTCCAAGCGATACTACAGACCGCTTGGAAAACGCTAGTATTCTGCAAGCTAATTACGCTTGCAAAACGCTAGTTTTTCGCAGGAATTACGCATGTGGATTTCTTGTGTATTTCCCCTGGCAAGGAGTTACGGAATTGCCCTGGAAATTTCCGTTGCAATTCCGCAACATGTGCACATAGCTTAAATGTCTTGTGCCATGAAGTCATCCTGCTGTATTACCACAGCCCCTCCACTGACTGGCAGCTTTCTGTGCACACTATAGAGAAAGCAATCAGTGATGTGAGCGGGCTTATAAAGGACTTAGCATTCCGAGAACTGCTAGATCTACAGAAGATAAAACATTGATTTTATAAAAATGACAGCATGCGGACCAGCAAACACATTGCTGGAATCAGGCTCTCTGCTCTAATAATCATACTGCTCTCAGATTACATAGAAAAAACCTGGGGACAAATTCCCTTTAACTATCCAATGTGGTGATTAAAGGAGCTGCAATATGAGCACTGTTACACAATATAAAAGCCCATCACTCATTCGGTCACAATGGCCTTGTTACACATGCACTAGCTAGGACATTTTCCTCGCCCTTAGACTTCAGTAATGATAATGTGTGAAGAAATTTCGATTTGTAGAGATATGTGCTCCCGGAATGACAATGTTAAAGTTAAAAGTAGCAACCCTATTGTCCTCGGGTGTATACAGCTATAAACGAAACTTTACATTATATGTGTAAAGTACATTAGGTATAGTTACCAGGATTTTGGATGTGTAAGCACAGTTGACAGAAATCCCAGTTATAAGGAGCTGCAGCACATTCTCGACGATGGACTCTGCGTCTGGAATCTTTCTGTAATGTTTCTCATTCATGTAAGCCTGGACAACAGTCATTCTGTTCATGGTTAACGTTCCAGTTTTATCGGAACAGATTGCAGTAGCGTTTCCCATGGTTTCACAGGCATCCAGATGCCTAACCAAGTTATTGTCTTTCATCATTTTCTACAAAAGAATTAGGGAATAAAAACAACGCACTTTGTCAAATCACTGCATCACAATGACATCCATTTGTGATTACTACATCAGCAACTTGTCCCTAAGCCTCTTAACAGTGGGGGCTTGAGGTTTGGGCACTAAAACTAGAACGAGAAAAATCCCATAATTCAGGAGCCATCACTGCTAACTAAGATGCTAAAGTCATGGTTGATTATATGCATACGATTCTGATATTCCATCCGTCGTTCATAGAGGACATTGACCACAGCGGCAGAGCTTCTGCTTTATCTACTGTATCATTCATTGACAATGTCATTTATTCTTAATTTAAAGGACCCAAAAGTTAAAAAGGAGTCGTGTCCCTTGAAAATATTCCATACCAAGAGTCCTGTTCGCTTGAAAAAAAACAAAAAAAAAACCCCCCACTTAATATGTTCTCCCCGTTTTGGTGCCGATGCTAATTTGTGCAGCTGACAGTATAATCTATTCTTACAGACAAAAACCCACGATTAATCAGTGTTCTGACGTACGAAACCTTCGAACGTCACAGAATGTGTGTGCAACAAGAGGCTGCACAACATTCTGCAACATCAAATTCACCCCAGTGCGCCAAAATAGGTGGAGCTGGGGCATATAAACGCCTGCCCGATAAATTCATTAAAAGTGATGGAATTCTCTACCCCGGACCCCGATCCAAAAAAAATTCAATTGACAAAGCCATTGGGTGGTGCAACGTCCACAGAGGTCATATCTATTAAAATATAACCTTTATTAACCCATACGTTAAATGCTGTTGGTGGGGGGGGATTCTAAAAAATGCCAGGATTGCGTTTTTCTCCCTCCAGTCACCATACCTGTAATGCATGTACCCCAAAATGATATTAAAAACGGCTTACCACACAAGAATAACCTTTACACAGCTCAGCAGAAAAATAAGTTACAAGACTCCAAAAATGACAAACTTACTTTTTTGCTCTTTAAAGCTACAATTTTTGTCACCAAAAGAGGAAAAAAAAAACAAAAACGACTACACAAGTTTAGGTTATAATTCTAACCAACCTAGAGAATCATGTTACAAGGTCATTTTTTTTCCTTTCACAATGAACATCGAAAAAACAAATCAATCTTAAAAAAAAAAAAATGTTTTTTTCACCATTTTACCGCATTTGAATTTAGTTCTGTTTTCTGATATATTGTATAGTAAAATTGTGTAAACATGTCAAAAGAACAACTCATCTGACAGAGCAAATCCTCATCCAATTGTCAACAAAACAGTAAAAAAACAAAAACCCCGATCTCAGTTTTTCATCAGCTGCACGGACAAAATGATTCCAGCACACGTGCACATTGATGACAGACGGAGGACATCAGTGTGGCATCAGTTTGACACGTACTGGCTCTTGGGAAGATGCGGTACAGTTTGCACTGTTGCAAGGCGTCAAATGCTGAAGGCAGCTCCCATCATTTTAATTTGCTCTCCATAAGATGACTGTGAACAAGAAACAATGATGGGAATTGTATTCAGCACTCATGTCCCTTCTGTGTAAAATAAATAATTAAATTAAAAAAAAAATGAAGTGGTCTTCCGCGCAACTTTAAGAACCGGCCGAGGATAAGGCAACAGCTGGGGGTTGATGATAATCTGGGAAAAGCAATATTGCCCACAAAAAAAAAAAACCCATATCCCTCACCTGTCCGACGTGAAGATAATCCATATGTCCATGCCGTAATCCATCTCAACGACATCTGGTTTACAAACTGAACGGCTGCATGATGCGACCGTCCAAGCTGAAAACCAGGAGACCATGAGCCGGTCACTGAAGCTGTGTTCCCATGGGCAGTTCACTGAGTTGGGACAAACTACAGTGACCTCAATGTGAAGAGATAGCAGCTTCAGTGACAAGCAGTGACGTCATAGGGGTTACCTCTTGTCACTGAAGCAGAGTTCCCACGGGCAGTTCACGGTGAGCTGAAATGATTAATTGCAGTGACCTAAATGAGATAAACTATGATCACATTGAGGTCATGCAGCTTCAGTGACCAGCGGTAACCCCTATCACGTCACCACTGGTCACTGAAGCTGCAATCGCAGCAGCTCGTGGTCTAAATAAATTTGGAGCCAGACGCCTCCCTGATGGCATTGCCTGATGGATCAGTATCTGCCTAAATTTCTCAGAAGGCACAATTAATTCTCCAACTGCATTTGCTGAAAAGCAGCCTGAAACTTGCATGGAACCTCCACTATGCTTCACTGTTAACTGAAGACTCTTATTGTTCCACTGTCCAGTCCTTCAATAAAAGAAAATGACTAGAGATGGGTGGACACCTGGATGTTCAGGTCGAGCAGGTTCTGCTGACCAGTGACAAAAAGTTCTGATTCAGGTACCAGAAGAGTACCCGGACCCCATTCACTTGAATGGGGGCCCGAACAGCCAGTGTTTGCAAACATCGCTTCTGATCGGCAGTAAAATCATCCCCACCGGTCAGACAACTGCGGTTCTCACACTGTCAAAAGACAGCGTGAGCGTGCAGCTGTGATCGGAGGTATAAAGTTTACCTGCGATCATTCGTGTCGGCTGATGGGACTACTGCTCGAATCAGCTGTTGCTAATAACAGTGAGAGCAGGAGTGGCTGATGGGAGTATTCATCAGTAGGCGCCTGCGTATTAAATAAAATGTAAAAAAGGAAAAAAAGGTGTGGTTCCCCTGTATTTTTGATACCCAGACAGGCAAAACTCACAGCTGGGGCTGCAAAGCTCAGCAGACAGCTTCTGCAAGGCTGGTTATCAATAGAGGTGTCACCATGCCATATTTTTAAATTATTTAAATAATTTAAAAAACCGGCATGGGGGTTTCCTCCATTTTTGACAACCAGCCAAGCTAAAGCAGACAGCTGGGGGCTGGTATTCTCGGGCTGGTAAGGGGCCATGGACATTAAAAACAACAGCAGCTGCTTCGAAAAGGCGCATCTTTGCCCGGCTCTTTCTACTTGCAATGTAGCAGTGGCACGTGGGGTTTACATTTCTGAGGTTAATGTTACCTTTGTATTGTCAGGAAACATCAAGCCCACAGATTACTAATGGAGAGGTATCTATAAGACACTTATCCATTACTAATCCTATAGTTATATGGTAAATAAAGACACCGCCAAAATAAAGTCTTATTTGAAATAAAAACTCATCTCATAACTTTCCCAAACTATGAAAACATTTACAGCACATCTTGCACTGAACCCAATTTATATTTTAGGCAACGTAGTGATGATTTCACTGCCGTTCAGAAGCAGGGTTTACAGCGCTGTCATGTGCACGAGATCGTGTCAAACACCCGGTGATTGGGGGCCGAACCCAAACAGTTAGGCCAAGTTCACAAGTAGCAGAACTCTTGCGGAAATTACCGTGAGAGTTCCTGAATTCCATTCCGTGGGAAAATCGCATTTTAAATTCTCGCGATTTTCCCACGGAAAAACTAGCATTTTGCAAGCGCAATTAGCTTGCAAAATGCTAGCGTTTTCCAAGCGATGTGTAGCATCGCTTGGAGAACGGATTGACAGGTTGGTCACACTCGTCAAACATAGTGTTTGACAAGTGTGACCAACTTTTTACTACTGAGGCCGCCTATGCAGCATCAGTAGTAAAAGATAAAATGTAAAAAATAAAAAATGGTGTTATTCTTACCTTCCGACGTCCCGTGCAGTTCCCAGTAATCCTTTGGAAAATGCCCGCGATGACGTAAGTTCTCGCGGGATCGCGACGACGTCGCGCGAATGACCGCGAGAACGGACGTCATCGCGGGCATTTTCTCAAAGGATTACTGGGAACGGGAGCGTGGAGAGAGGCGGGAAGGCTGCGCGGGACGTCGGAAAATAAGAATAACAATATTTTTTATTTTAAATTCTATTTTTACAGGGATATGGTACCCAAAGCCCGGAGGACAGTCTCCTCTCCTCCGGACCGTGGGTACCATCTGCAATTGTTCTGCTTACTTTTCGCACGGTGTGCACAGCCACATGTGGAAAGTAAGCAGAAAAATGCATTCCTATGGGTGTGGGATTGCCACGATTCCACCGCGGTAAAAACCGCATTAGCACAGCATTGCGGAATCCCATAGGAATGCATGGGATTCTTATTTTTCGCGTTTTTGCGGCAAAATCGCCCAGTTAAAACCGCCGCGGAAACGCGAAAAAAACGCCACGTGTGAACTCAGCCCAACACGTCCTCCCTGCTGAAGCATGTGCCCGAAAAGTTGTCATTTTGAACAGACATTGAATTTTTTTGTTCGGGTTTGCCCATCTCTAAGACTTTGGTAACACCCAAATATCTCACATTTTGATTCATCGGTCTAATGCAGGGTTCCCCAACTCCAGTCCTCAATGCCCACCAACAGATCATGTTTTCAGGATTTCCTTAGTATTGCTCAGGTGATAATTGAATAAGGTATGGCATTTTAGATACAATTCTTGCATGAAGACCTGGCACTGCTGGAAATCCTCTGATTTGCCTGGATAGTAAACATGAGGCATCTTTCATCTACTGCACCAAGTTTCCTTTGCCCACCACTGCATCTATGGTCTTCAACCTTGTGAAAAAAAAAAAAAAACGGATCCGTCAGCGTTGTGACACAAACGGATGCCACCGGATCCGTTTTTGGATGGATCCGCTTTAGCAGGTAGTGACTGAAATTTAAAGGAAAATGAGTCTGGGGAAGAAAGGAGCGCCACCGAGAGACACAGCCACCGAGAGACACAGCCACCGAGAGACACAGCCACTTTTTTTTCCTTTGTATGGCTGTTCCGGAACGCTACTCAGGGGTTAAAAGCCCTGCTCCAGCAAATCTGCCGGGCATGCGCAACAAATTAGCAGACCGTCGCTCGGAAAAAACGTTGCAGAGTCCGTCCCATCCGCCCCGGGGATGCTAAAATTTTGACGGATCCGTCAAAAAACGGGTGAGACGGACGACCGTCAGTCAAGATCCGGCGCTAATGTAAGTCTATGGGGGGGAAAAAACGGATCCACCCCCTTTTTGGCAGATCCGTTTTTTCCCAAAATTGTCAGATTTTGACTGACATCAAAAAGCGGAAGTGTGAAACAGGCCTTACTGGTTGTTTCAACTAGGGCTGTGGAGTCTGAAGTTCATTTTGATGGAGTTGGAATAAAATGCACTACGTTGCCTAAAATATAAATTGGGGTTCAGTAGTTCAGTGCAAGATGTGCTGTAAATGTTTTCATAGTTTGGGAAAGTTATGAGATGTCCTATAAATGACTGTTCTAAGGATTTCAGCTGTTAGTTGACATGAATCTGTACTGCACTATATGTACATGCTCAGTAATGAAGCAGTGCTGTGGAGTCAGAGTCGGGGAAAATGAGGAGTTGGAGGTATGGCTTACCAACTCCACAGCCCTAGTTTCAACCTAAATATAAAAATGATGATTATCACCCGTTGAAATAATTGGTTACTTATAGAATTTAGTATAATTATACAAAACCCCCAACTGTGCAATTGTGACTTGAACAGATTCTGTCTTGAAGGCAAAGAGGTCACATTAAATATTTTTGTGCTTTACATTTCTCTTTTGTTCATAAACTTAATTGGCATTGTTGGTAAATAATAAACACTCCTGTATTTAAAAGCATTGTTACGTTGCAGCATTTTTTCCACACCTGCCCAAACTTAAACGAAAAATATCACAACC
This sequence comes from Dendrobates tinctorius, assembly GCF_039654945.1. Taxonomy (NCBI): domain Eukaryota; kingdom Metazoa; phylum Chordata; class Amphibia; order Anura; family Dendrobatidae; genus Dendrobates; species Dendrobates tinctorius. The sequence continues at coordinate 30,850,653 of NW_027361908.1, forward strand.
TCACTAGATTATTTTTTAACAGCATGTAAGTAGCAAATGTCTATTATGATTCATATAAGGATTATGATATTCAGTGGTGGGGAAACGCCTTTAACTTTGGTTTCAAACAGGGTTAAGCCATTATATTTTAGGAATCTTAGTATGTCTCAACGTACAGACAAAAAGAAAGAGCGGGAACAGACAAAGTTAGGGAGCAAGAAAAAGACGAGAGTGAGCGATAGAGAAAAATCAAAAAGAGAGCCAGAAAAAAAAAGCACAATAGCTAGAAAAACAACAAGACCTCACACAATATAGAAACAGCTGACAATATCCCAAATATAGGTTATGATTGGAATCCCAGAGTCTAAAACCTTGCGATGCTAGGACAAACACGGACAACTAGTTGGTTAGATGAAGAAAACTCTTACCTTAACAGAGTAAGCCAGTGAAATGGTTACTGCAAGTGGAAGACCTTCTGGTACAGCTACAACCAAAACTGTTACTCCAATGATGAAAAACTTTACAAAATACTGGACATAAATTGGTGTACACTCAGCCAACCATGGGCGTTGCTGAACCCAGAAATTGTCGATCACAAAGTATAAAACAAGGATTATGACGGTTATAGCAGACATCACCAAGCCTTGAAAGAGGAGACAACAAGATTAAGTATGCAGTACTCGATTTAAGAGATCACACGACACAGAACAGGAATATGCAGTGTCTCCTCACCTCACAAAACTAAGGAAAGCTTTAGATTTCTGTATTTTTCTATAATATGTACAGAAACCACACTATGAGCAAGGACCCGACACGCCCCCTGACCAAGCTAGGGTGAAACGCACGCTGAGGTGTTAGAACCACGTCATATCAGCGTCTTTCTATAACAATGTAATGTAAGTGCTTTACTTGAGTATGTACCTTCTTTGAACATTTGCTTCTCCACTGGGGTGTAATTTATATGTATTGATAAGCTTATGCTACATATACATATTTGACAACGCTAACTGTATATATTAAACAAACATTACGTTGTATATTATGTGAATGCGGTTCTCCATTGCGTTACTCTATTTTAGATTCTATTTTATAGTTTATTATATAATATTCTGTTTTACAGACTTCGTACACCAGTGGTTCTTTTGTTTGTATTCATTGTAATAGGTGTGTCTCTGGTGACAATAATATGATATCTGTCACCCGCTGGGAGGCTTTTAAGCTATTATGGGCATACCGGTAATAAAATGGTTCAAATAGACTTACCTGTATGCCTCATAGCTGTGGTCTAGTTGTTGAGAAATTGCATTTTATTCTTTTATGTTAGTAATTTCTTCCAGGCACTGGGGTGTGCGGGGCTGGGAAGAAATCTCTGCCTCCTGTCTTCATTATCATACCAACCCACTCCCCTGCACATCACACTGCCCTGTGACGTGCAGCTGTGGTGCCATAATCCCTCGCCTGCGCCCTGCTCTCACCCTATTGTCCGAACCTTATCCGTCCTTCTATGGGTAGTGTCTTCATCCTTACCTACCCCGGCAGAAATTTTGCTTTCTTGGCCTATCTTCAGAGAATATGAATGATAACACCAGACCCTTTTCTCCACTCATGGTTAGTGGTTGGGTGAAGCCATTTATTGTCATACAACTGTGTTCGCTCTTTTTAAATCATAATGACAACCCAAAACATCCAAATGATCTTGATCAAGAGTTTACATACCCTGGTGATTTTTGCCTGATAATATGCACAGAAGTTGACACAAATGGGTTTGAATGGCTACTAAAGGCAACATCCTCCCCTGTGACCTGTTTGCTTGTAATCAGTATGTGTGCATAAAAGCTGAGTGAGTTTCCTGGATCCAGACACTCTTGCATCTTTCATCCAGCCACTGCCGTCTATGGATTGTGAGTCATGGGGAAAGCAAAAGAACTGTCAATGGAGCTACAGGAAAAGGTAGTTGAACTGTATAAAACAGGATAAGGATACAAAAAGATATCCAAGGAATTGATAATCACAGTTTGAACTCTGCAGACTGGCATTAACAAATGGAAAATCAGGGGCTCTGTAAAAACAAAACCGCGGTCAGGTAGACCAACAAAAACTTTGTCCGCAACTGCCAAGAAAATTGTTCGAGATGCAAAGAAAAAAAACTCACAAACATCAGCTGAAATACTGGAATCTCTGAAAACTAGCAGTGTGGCTATTTCAAGATGCACAGTAAGGAGGCACTTGAAGAAAAATGGGCTGCATGGTCGAGTCGCCAGAAGAAAGCCACTACTGTGCAAATGCCACAAAGTATCTTGCCTACAATACGCAAAATAGCACAGCGAAAAGCCTCAAAACTTCTGGAACAAGGTAATTTGAAATTTTTGGCCACAACCATAAACGTTACATTTGGAGAGATGTCAACAAGGCCTATGATGAAAGGAACACCATTCGTACCGTAAAACACAGTGATGGTTCGCTGATGTTTTGGGGATGTGTGAGCTACAAAGGCACAGGAAGCTTGGTCAAAGTTGAAGGAAAGATGAATGTAGCAGGTTATCAGCAAATATTGGAGGAAAATTTGCAATCATCAGCCCGCAAGCTGCGCATGGGATGTACTTGAACGTTCAAACGATCCAAAACACAAGGCGAAGCCGACCTATCATTGGCTACAGCATCACAAAGTGAAGGTTCTGGAGTGGCCATCTCAGTCTCCTGACCTCAATATCATTGCGCTAATCTGGGGAGATTTCAAGCATGCAGTTCATGCTAGACAGCCCAGGAATTTACAGGAACTGGAGGCTTTTTGCCAAGAAGAATGGGCAGCTTTACAATCGGAGAAAATAAAGAACCTCATCCACAACTACCACAAAAGACCATCAAGCTGTCATTGATGTTAAAGGGGGAAATACACGGTATTAAGATATGGGGTATGTAAACTTTTGATCAGGGTCATTTGGATGTTTAGGGTTGTCAATAGGATTTATAAAAAAAAAAAAAAAGGGAACACTGTAGTTTGACAATAAATTGCTTCATCCAACCACTAATTATGAGTGGAGAAAAAGTTTTGGTGTTATAATTCATATTCTCTGAAAAAAGGCCAAGAAAGCAAAAATTCGGCCATGGTATGTAAACTTTTGAGCACAAATGTGAGAGCCCTAAAAATGGTATTAGTACCTATTAGATATTTATGCTGTGATGTTTTAGGTTTAGGCACCTGTATGGGTGCTTTGGATTCATGACTCCAATAAAAACCCAGACATGTTGCAGTGATTTCTAAAGACCATTTGTTCTGTAAATAAACAGACGTCAACAGCCTCGTAGACTATAATGGGTACCTTTATAGCCTTCAAAATCATAGCTATAACATGGACATCTGAAGGAACCCCTACTATATGTTCGATCAATGGCACAAACATCATTCAAGTGCTGTTGTCAGAGACTGACAACGACACTAAAATGGTTAAACTACAGCAATCTGAGAAAAATCAGGTCACTGATTACAGGTAGATTTGGGCTTTGTAACACCTTCGGTCTCTGCCTGGAATGAAGCAGGCTCAGTGCCGAGACTGCTTCATACATTCCTTATTCACACTAGGTATTTATTAGCAGACCTACCATACAAATCAGGTAAGGGTCATCCGAAACGGCAAGGATCAGTACAGAGGTGTGGATGTGAACATACCAGATCTTGTGTCCTCTCTCAGTAAAAGGCACACTGCCTGCTCCACATTGAGACACATGCATACTGTACATGCACAAGCCAAGTATACTTGTGTATGATGAGGGAGAGAGCTGATCTAGTGCAGCATTAAAGGGTTATCCACTGCTATCCATAGGAGAAAATTACTGATCACCAGAGGCAGGAAAGAAGGAAAGTATGAAATACCTGCTTTGCCAATCTGAACAGCCAACTTCGTAAGTTTTCCTTGCAAAACAGATTTCTCTTTCTTTGGCAAATTTGATTTCTTTTTGTCTTCTCCATCACCGCCGTCTTCACTCTTAAGGGGCTGCATTTCCATAGCTGCACCATCTTGAGCCTTTGCTACAAAAAAAAAAAAAAAAAATAAAATAAAATTTCACCCATAACACGATTAAGACACACACACGAGAACATATTTGAATATTACTCAACGAATATAAAATAATTGACTAAAAAAATACCTTTGTTACGATTTTCAACAGTGCCATCTTGTTTTTTACCTGTAAAATATTGATATCTATATTATAACACTCATGGTTTGCAATTGGACGCTATCTAGTGGCAAAAAACACAAATTGTTGATCAAACATGCAGAGTCTTATAATTATGATTATATTTAATATTCTTTAGGTATCAGAAATGTAGCTCAGGAGCTGCGTTAATATACACCTCCACTGCCACAAGCACTAACAATCCATCATAGCTTGGCCAGGGTGCTTTCATGACAGGACTGGGCAACGATGTTTGCAGAAGGTAAAGAAAAACTTTTCTACTGCTCTCATGTATTGAGAACACATACATACAGTTGTGGCCAAAAGTATTGACACCCCTGCAATTCTGTCAGATGGTACTCAGTTTCTTCCTGAAAATGATTGCAAACACAAATTCTTTGGTATTATTATCTTCATTTAAATTTGTCTTAAATGAAAAAACACAAAAGAGAATGAAGCAAAAAAGCAAAACATTGATCATTTCTCACACAACTCCAAAAATGGGCTAGACAAAAGTATTGGCACCCTCAGCCTAATACTTGGTTGCTCAACCTTTAGCCAAAATAACTGCGTCCAACCGCTTCCGGTAACCATCAACGAGTTTCTTACAATGCTCTGCTGGAATTTTAGACCATTCTTCTTTGGCAAACTGCTCCAGGTCCCTGATATTTGAAGGGTGCCTTCTCCAAACTGTCATTTTTAGATCTCTCCACAGGTGTTCTATGGGATTCAGGTCTGGACTCATTGCTGGCCACCTTAGAAGTCTCCAGTGATTTCTCTCAAACCATTTTATAGTGCTTTTTGAAGTGTGTTTTGGGTCATTGTCCTACTGGAAGACCCATGACCTCTGAGGGAGACCCAGTTTTCTCACACTGGGCCCTACATTATGCTGCAAAATTTGTTGGTAGTCTTCTGACTTCATAATGCCATGCACATGGTCAAGCAGTCCAGTGCCAGAGGCAGCAAAGCAACCCCAAAACATCAGGAAACCTCCGCCATGTTTGACTGTAGGGACCGTGTACTTTTGTTTGAATGCCTTTTTTTTTTTTTCTCCTGTAAACTCTATGTTGATGCCTTTGCCCAAAAAGCTCTACTTTTGTCTCATCTGACCAGAGAACATTCTTCCAAAACGTTTTAGGCTTTTTCAGGTAAGTTTTGGCAAACTCCAGCCTGGCTTTTTTATGTCTCGGGGTAAGAAGTGGGGTCTTCCTGGGTCTCCTACCATACAGTCCCTTTTCATTCAGATGCCGACGGATAGTACAGGTTGACATTGTTGTACCCTCGGACTGCAGGGCAGCTTGAAGTTGTTTGGATGTTAGTGGAGGTTCTTTATCCAACATCCGCACAATCTTGCGCTGAAATCTGTTGTCAATTTTTCTTTTCCGTCCACATCTAGGGAGGTTAGCCACAGTGCCATGGGCTTTAAACTTCTTGATGACACTGCACACGGTAGACAGGAATATTCAGGTCTTTGGAGATGGACTTGTAGCCTTGAGATTGCTCATGCTTCCTCACAATTTGGTTTCTCAAGTCCTCAGACAGTTCTTTGGTCTTCTTTCTTTTCTCTATGCTCAATGTCGTACACACAAGGACACAGGACAGAGGTTGAGTCAACTTTAATCCATGTTAGTAGCCACAGGTAAGTTACAGGTGCTGTTAATTACACAAATTAGAGAAGCATCACATGATTTTTCTAACAGTGCCAATACTTTTGTCCACGCTCTTTTTTATGTTTGGTGTGGAATTATATCCAAGTATATCCAGTATATAGACGCTAGAGAGCAGGGGATCATAAATGACCTTATAAATAAAAATCAGCTGTGATCTCATACTGTCCTGACTGTATACTCTTTTTTGCTTCCTCCCCTGCCCAGGAGCTGTGGTATGATCAGATCCCTGTACAGTCAGACACAGCCATTATACAGTACACAGCAGGGGCACATTTATAAGATTATCTCAGCACAGCAACATTTATTTAGCACATCCGATTGTGAAACTTATTACAAGATCTATTAAAATGAACTTTTTTCATGGGAAAACCCATTTAAGGTTATGTTCATATGTGTTTTTGCATCCTTTTTAATGCAAATTTTCAGCTGCATTTCACAGTACCAGCAAAGTCTGAGTTTTCAGAAATCTCATGCGCAGCTTTTTTTTTTTTTTTTTTTTCCCCAAACAGCAGCATGTCACTTTCAGTGTTTTTCACCCATTGAAAGCAATGGTTCTGATACGTTTTGGTGCCAAAACCTGATGAAGCTGAATCCAGTTTGATTTTTTTTTTAAATATTAACTAAACTATCAGCATGGACAAGAGACAAATGTACTCTGACAAAACGTAGTAAAAAAAAAAAAACGCAGCAAAAACGCCACAAAACCTGCTTTTCGTAAGCAGCTTAAACTTTTGATCAAAAATGTTGCAAAACCATGTGAACACAGCCTAAGCGTCTCAGACTGAATAGTTACAAAACCTGTAATGGAGGTGACAGATCCCACTCACTCTTACTGGATATATCATGCTTCATTTGTATATCGGGTCTTTGTGCCTTACATTTTAACTAGATGAAATAGTACAACAGATTATAGGATCTGGTAGAATAGATAATGCCAAGGTAAAAAGAGTTTTCTGTTTCGTTTAATTTTTCCTTGTATAGTGGAGCACAGGCAAGATAGTAAAAAAAAAAAAAAAAAAAATATATCTATATTCTAAAAACTTCCTTCTCACCCCACAATGGGGGTGGTCTTTTTGTCCTTCCTCATTCTCGGGTCCTCTACCAGAGGCCTGGGAGTTTGAAGGTTTTGCGCAGGATCATAGTTGTTCCCAGCATTGCGCTTTTCTGGACAGAGAGCTCAGATGTTGCTCCTGGGAACTGTTGCTGCCATTTTCCCAACTTAGAGGTCACTGCTCCAAGTGTTCCTATCACCACTGGAATCACTGTTGCCTTCACCTTCCACACTTTCTCCAGCTCTCCTTTGAGGCCCTGGTATTTCTACAGCTTCTCATATTCCTCTCATATGGCAACGTAGCGATGACCCGTGATCACGTGACGGGGTTGTCGCTGTGCGTATTTCCGGACCGGAGTCCGGAAATGCATTTAAATGCTCGTTGTCAGTTTGACAGCAGCATTTAACTACTTAACTGTCGCAGACGGATCGAGATTCCACTCGCGCCTATTCTGAATATTTTTCTATCTACTGGCTAACACGGTACAAAGATATCCATCTTTCCTGTATGGAACATATGTGGTGATTAGAGTTGAGCGACTTTGGTCGGATCGGGTTTCGTGAAACCCGAATGAAACAAAATAAGTTTCAGATGAAACTCGTCCGACTAGAGCAAAACAAAGTCGGAGTTTCATCCGAAACCCGACCCCAATGCAAGTCAATGGGAAATAAAAGTCAGACGAAACTCCGACTTTTTTTTGCTCTAGTCGGACGAGTTTCATCTGAAACTTATTTTGTTTAATTCGGGTTTCACGAAACCCGATCCGACCAAAGTCGCTCAACTCTAGTGGTGATCTAAAAGTTGTTGCACTTCTTCTTGGACTGCAGATTGGATATACCAAGTATTTTATTTGTGAGTGGGACAGTCGTGCACGAGAAATGCACTATATCAGAAAGGACTGGACACTACGCGAAAACCTGGTTTCTGGACATAAGAATGTTAAACATAATCCTCTTGTTGATCCAGCAAAGATATTTCTCCCTCCTTTGCATACTAATTTTGGGCTTATGATGAATTTTGTCAAAGCAATGAGCAAAGAATCGGAAGTCTTTTCTTACTTGCAACAGAAATTTGTGGAATTGAGAGTCCTCAGTGGTTGATACCTTTTAATGGCTAACTGAAAAGATGGTAACACATTGCAAGCTTTTGAGACTACTCAGGTCTCTTCATCAGGCATAGACGTACAAAATCAGAAGATCAGATTCAGATTTTGTATTAGTCTATGCCTGATGAGACCTGAGTAGTCTCAAAAGCTTGCAATGTGTTACCATCTTTTCAGTTAGCCATTAAAAGGTATCAACCACTGAGGACTCTCAATTCCACATATGTTCCAGTTATAATTTCTCTTAATGTGGGTCAATAGTAACTTCATATTCTCATACATTTCTTTCATGTGTACGGCATGTCCAATAGGTATAGAAGGATAGATCGATATTTCTGTTGTGTAGTAAAACCACCTTCAGACTTAAAACGGACGAGTCAATGAACAGTCGCCATTCATTCGGGTCATGTTCCAAGAGCACCAAACCACCCCAAGATATTGTTGCAAAAGGTTAAACTGTCAACATGGTTGAAAAATTGATTAAGGTCTTCTTGACGACTGCGAAAAACAGAAACTATTATTCCTGGTAATAAGAGATTCCGTTCTTGCAGCCTTGATCCCAATAATTCTGCCTGCCTCTGAGGATTTCAAATCTCTGACCAAGCCACTCAGATCAGCTTGACTGAACAGATGTGGATTAAATGTAGAAGGCTTAAAGTCTGGGTCTGCAGCAGTTTCATTTTCCACTGACATTGTTAATTCATCTTCGTCTTCCTCCATTTTCCATACTTTGGGCGGCTTTGGAACACGAAGACTTTCATCGTGTGGCACTGGTCTTATGACTGAAGGAAGATTAGGCTATTCTATTGATTTCTTGTTCTCTTCTGAATATCCTGTTACATTTGTAAGGCAGAATTAGCAATCTGTTACATGATCTCTCTGCTCTCTCCATATTTTTGGGTCAGTAAACGACATTGAAGGTCATGATCCATTTAGCCATGCTCTAAGTATGTCAGTATTGTCTTTTTATTTCTCCCTTGCCCAAGAGATGTGGTATGCTCGGTACACTGTCAGCCGAATGATTCACTGCGCCTGCACGGAATTTGCATAATATGTGCTTGCATGTGTGTAGATCAGCGATTTAGGTTATTTCAGTGGAAAATTCAGAATATACGGTTTCAGAAAAAGTTCATGTATGAGTTTTTAGAATTATAACAGATTATTATAATGTTTCGTATCATTGCTCAAAAACCTTACATGATAGGAAAAATCTGAAATAATTTCTGAAATCAGTATGAAAAAATCTATCAGGAACACTCAAAATTGTCCGAGGGACAAAACCTTTGTCACAGTGTAACTGGCAGGGCATATGTACTGATGGCACGGATTTTATTCTTCCCATCGAGCTGGCTTTTTAGGACCTGTCTTACCCTTTGATGGTATTTGGATATTGCTGCTTTCCTTGCCTCCTCATCATGGTTACCGTATCCCTGTGGGATGCCTTGGTACTTGTAGCAAGAATGTACATCTGCTATGAGCCTTAATGGTAGTTCCACTCCATCAGTCTTGACTACCTTGCCTCTCTATTACCAACTGACCGCACTTCTCCAGTCCGAAGGACATCCCGATGTCTTCGCTGTAGATCCTTGTCAGGTGGATCAGTGAATTGATGTCTCGTTCGTTTTTTGCATACAACTTAATGTCATCCATGTAGAGGAGGTGGCTACTCTAACTTGTATCCATAGCCAGACTCGGTAATTATCTGTCTGAGGTGGTTCAAGCCTATGCAGAACAGAAATGGGGACAGTGCATCACCTTGGTATATGCCACATTTGATTATCACTTGTGCTAGTTGTCTTGAGTTGACTTCCAATGCTGTTCTCCATAGCCCCATTGAGTTTGAGGAAGGTTCCTAATTTCCTGTTGGCATTGTAGAGAGCCAAGCACTCACAGATCCAAGTGTGTGGCATTGAGACATAGGCTTTCCTGTAGTCAATCCAGGCTGTGCTGAGACTGGTCTGTCTGGATCTTGAGCGACTGCTCTATCTATCTATCTAAGTAAAGGCTCTTGTGTATGTTTTTTGTATACTTGTTGTATTTGATGTGACATTTCTGGGTTGTCTGCCAATCTGGTTCCATCTTACCTCCAATATACTGCAGGACAATTTCCATGATTGCAGAGGAGGTGGCTCTCATCACATTGCATGTGCATTACATTTTTATCAATAGTCCAGTGGAACAAGGTTGTGAAAGTTACAAGACTTGGCAAATCTAACAAGAATTTTTCTGAGCTCTAGGATAGCAGGAATAATTCTCAATGTATGTTTTCGTGTGATGCCATGCTATAGCCAGCCTTCGGTAAGATACATTGAATGTAGTTATCCCAGCATCTGACATAGAAGTTATTATTAGACGCAGCCTATTACGTGTATGACAGCTGAGGCCTGTCCCCTGTAGCAGTTCCCCCACACCAGGGGAAACCCTGCTGGGGATTCCACCTAAAGCCATAGAATGTCCCATGTTCAATGGCACAAGCAGGTCATGAGAGTAAAGGCTTTTTACAGTGAGCAGGCAGACACAGGTTATGGCTGGAGGACTGAAGTCCTAAATACATACAAATACAGATGCAGATCAGAGGCTATTACATTTCCAGCATTCAGTGCACACTGTTACTTTGGCTGCATCATAGCCTATTGATACAGGATTGTGTAACAGAAAGACTTTAGTCTGATAACAGGAACTCAAGAATCCACTGCCAAGCAAGCATCTGTCATCTGAGGCTCTCAAATTTAAGTCACTTGTTACCATGGCAATATTGCACTGCCAAAAGAACACACTGCATGCCTTACAACTGAATGTCAGCGTTCCTTACATGCTGCCGACAGGAGAATCTTTCAAGGCAAATTGCTCCAATGCAGGTGAGACTCTACAGCAGAGTTGTAGCCAGGTATTTGCTCACAACCTCCTGGGAACAGAATGAATATCTACTCCATGAAAGCCACTACAAAGTGGTGTATGTGCTGTGCACACCTCCTCTCAATGACATACTGAGGATCCCAGGAAGAATTCATCAGCGGTTGTGGGTTTTACGCAGATCACGACCGTTGCAGGCCTCTGGGGAGCAGCTGAACTTTAATGGCGGGGGCTTTAATAATTAATACTTTTGTGATTTTCAAACCATACCTAAATAGTAATAGCTAATTAAATATTTTTTTTTAAACTACACATGGATCGATTCTAGACTATAACCATCCAGGCAGCTCATGTTCTATTTTGCAATGATGTTCTAAAACGTTACAGCGCAGTAGAGCAGCTGCACGACATTGTGGAAGCCAGCTGTCAGACACAGCCAGACTCCGCTTTGAGAAGAAAGATTGTTTATTATGGTCTCTGCCTTTTTGATAGCTGTATACACCGTGCTGAACAAGCACAATACAGCTCTGGCAAAAATTAAGAGACCACTGCACAGTGTTATAAAAATCAGCTTCTCTACATGTCTGACAGCCATTCCATTCCAGTGTCCGTTGAATTCCAACCAAAGGACACCTCATTCTACTTAATGTGCTTCTGATTAGGTGATCATATGAACCAAATCTTAATTAACGAAGGAAAGTATAAAAAACCCTGCTGTGGTGTTCACAATCCTCTTACAATAGGACAAGTTGGATGGCAAAACAAGTGCTAGTAATATCTCAAAAGTAATAGGAATGAAAAAATAACTTTTTACCATGCCGAAGGAGTTGAAAAGAAAAGTCTTGAGGGAGGAAAAGAAGGGCTCAATTCTGGCTTTACTAGCAGAGGGATACAGTGAGTGTGATGTTGCCTCCATCCTTAACCCCTTAATGACTGGAGTTTTTTTCGGTTTTGCGTTTGTTTTTCGCTCCCTTTCTTCCCAGAGCCATAACTTTTTTTTCTGGCAATATGGCCATGTGAAGGCTTATTTTTGTGGGACGAGTTGTACTTTTGAACGACATTATTGGTTTTAGCATGTCGTGTACTCGAAAAAGGGAAAAAAAATTCCATGTGCGGTGAAATTGCAAAAAAAAAAAAAAAAAAAGTGCAATCCCACACTTTGCTTTTTTTGTTTTGCCAAGTTCACTAAATGCCAAAACTGACCTGCCACTATGATTCTCCAGGTCATTACGACTTCATAGACACCAAACATGTCTAGGTTCTTTTTTGATCTAAGTGGTGAAAAAAAATTACAAAAGTTTCTTAAAAAAAAAAAAAAAAAAAAAAAAAAAAAAAAAGTAAAGGGTCAATTTTCCGATACCCTTAGCATCTCCATTTTTCGTGATCTCGGGTTGGGTGAGGGCTTATTTTTTGAGCACCAAGCTGACGTTTTTAATTATACCACTTGTTCTTTTGATTGCCCGTTATTGCATGCGACCAAGAAAACGTAATTCTGGTGTTTCTTTTTTTCTCGCTATGTCGTTTAGCGATCAGGTTAAACTTTTTTTTTATTGATAGATCGAGCGATTCTGAACACGGCAATACCCAATTTGTGTGTGTTTGTTTTTTTTTTTTTTTAATTATTTTATTTTGAATGGGGCGAAAGGGGGTAATTAAATCTTATATTTTTTTATATTTTTAAAACTATTTTTCTTTATGTTTTGGCATGCTTCCATAGTCTCCATGTGAGGCTAGAAGCTGCCACAACTTGATCGGCTCTGCTACATAGAGGCAATGCTCAGATCACCTCTATGTAGCAGAATTACAGCATTGCTATGAGCGCCGACCACAGGGTGGCGCTCATACGCTCATAGCAATCCGACATCAACAACCATACCGTGATGGGGGTCAGCGGTGAGCGTATTTCCGTCCGGATAGCAGGGAGCGCTTGTCAAATGCTGCTGCCAGAGTCCCGGCTTTGAGGCGGGCTACTGCCACATCCACATCAAAGCAGGAGTGCTGCCATCGGACGTACTATTCCATCCGATGGCAGAAAGGGGTTAAAATATCTAAGACAGCTTTCCATTACAACAAGGTCAAGCAGCAGATATTGGGGACAACAAAGCTACAGACCGGCAGAGGGCGAATATTCCTCCAGAGCATTGTTAAAGACTCACTGCCAGTGATCGCAAAAGTTTGATTGCAGTTGTTGCTGCTAAGGGTGATCCAACCAGTTATTAGGTTTAAGGAGCAATCACCTTTTCACACAGGGCCCTGTAGGTTTGGATTTCTTTTTTTCTTTACTATTAAGACATTCAATTAAAAACTGCATTTTCTATTCGTTTCTCTAATATTTAAATTTGTTTAGTGATCAAACATTTAGTTGTGACAAACATGCAAAAGTTAAGACTTTTTTTCGTGGCATTGTACTTCATGATAGTGGTGAAATTTCTTCGGAAAGACATGCGTTTATATGGGGGGGAAAAACAACGGAAATTTGGCAAAATTATTTAACATTTTGCATTTTTCAATCTTTGAATTTTCATGCCCTTAAATCACAGAGATATGTCACACAAAATAGTTAACAACATTTCCCACATGTCGTCTTATCAGCACAATTTTGTAACCAAATTTTTTTTTGTTAGGAGGTTATAAGGGTTAAAAGCTGACCAGTGATATTTTTTTCCAACAAAATGTACTAAAATTTTTGTTTTAGGGATCACATATGAAGTCCACTTTGAGGGTCTATATGATAGAAAATACTCCAAAATTACACCATTCTAAAATCTGCACTCTTCAAGGTTCTGAAAACCACATTCAAGAAGTTTATGAACCCTTCAGGTGTTTCACATGAATTTTTGGAATGTGGGGGAAAAAAAAAAATAAAAAAATAAAAAAATTAACATTTAACTTTTTTTCCACAAAAAAAATTTACTTCAGGTCCAAATTTTTTTTTTTATTTTGACAAGGGTAACAAAAAAATGGACCCCAAAATTTGTTTTGTAATTTTTCATGAGCATGCAGATACCCCATATGAGGGAGAAAACCACTGATTGGGCGCACAGCAAAGCTTGGAAGGGAAGGAGCGTCATTTGACTTTTTGAATGCAAAATTTGCTGGAACAATTGGTGGACGTCATGTCGTGTTTGGAGAGCCCCCAATGTGCCTAAACAGTGGAAAGCCCCCACAAGTGACCCCATTATAGAAACTAGACCCCTCAAGGAATGTATTTAGATGCTTGGTGAGCACCTTGAATCCCCAAGGTGCTTCACAGAAATTTATAACAAAAAAAAAAAAAAACACATTTTCAAAGGGTAACGAACAATTACACCATACAATTTGTTGCGCAATTTCTCCTGAGTACGCTAATACCCCAAATGTGGGGGAATACTACATTTGAGGCACAGTGCAAAACTCAGAAGGGAAGTGGCACCATACTGGAGTTCAGATTTTGTGGGAATGGTTTGAGAGTGCCATGTCACATTGGCAGAGCCCCTGATGTGCCAGATCAACAGAAACCCCCTATATGTGAACTCATTTTACAAACTACACTCCCAAATGAATTGATCTTAGGGTGCAGTGATCATATTGGAACCACATGTGCCTCACTGAATTTTATACCACTGAGTGGTGATGAATAAATTACATTTTAACCACTATAGTGTTGTTTTATTCCCAAATTTTTAATCTTTCTAAGCGTTAATAGAAATTTACAACAAATTGAGCTCAATTTTTTCCTGAGTTTGCCAACACCCTACATGTAACTGGGAATTATTTTTCAGGCACAGTGCAAAGCTCAGAAGGCAAGGAGAAACAGATTGTACTGTTATGGTTTGTAGGTGTCATGACCCACTGGGAGTATATAATAGAAAACTAGGCACTCAACTTCTGAAGAAATTTTGTGGATTTTTTATTGCAGTCCAACTGCAATAAAAAAAAAAACAAAAACTAAATTTCTTCATAAGTTGAGTGCCTACTTTTCTATTACATGCTATACGGTGTGGGATCCTACCACGGCCCCTTCTTGGGTAGTGCACACAGTTTTTCTCTATAATGACCCACTCGGAGAGCCCATGAGGTGCCAGAAAAGAAACCCCATATGTGACCCCATTTTACAAACTACACATCTCTATGAATTCATCTAGGGGTGCAGTGATCATATTGACACTAAGGGTGTGTCACAAAATTTTATACCATTGGGCAGTGAAGAATAACTACATTTTTACCTCCCAAAACTTTGTTTTAGCTCCAGATTTTACATTTTCACACAAGAAGTGGGTAACAATGGCCCCAAAGTTTGGCCCACAATTTCTACTGAACATGGCAATACCCCATATGTGGCTGTACAGTACTGCTAGCCATACGGTGAGACTCGGGAGGACTGGAGGGAGCGCTATTTGCCTCCTGGAGCGCAGATTATCCTAGAACAGTTTGCGGTCTACATACATGGGTATTTTCCAGAATCAAGCTGCAATGAATATTGTAGTCACCAGTACACTATGCCTAGCCAGTGCTTCTGGAGACACACACCTGCAAGGTAGGCGGGTTCTCATCGCTCTAGAAATGCCAAACGGACACTATATGTGGTTTAGGTACACTGTGGGGCTAAGAAGGGAGAGGGCATTTGGATTTGAGAGCAGAGAATTTGCTGAATTTCTTTTGGCAGGTGAGGAGCCATTTCAATTTTCCAGAGCCTTGGATACTACCAATAACATGGAAGTCCCCTATATTTCCGTTAACAGATGAAAGACTAGAGTGGGGCCTTGCAACTTTTATTGGGAACAATTTAAGTAACAATTGGGATCACATTTATCCGGTGCTTTATGCTGACCACTTACTTTGGGGTTTCCATCTAAACCTCTGAGAGATGTGATTCAGATGAAACCCCAGAGGGAGCCATTCACTATAATGAGGCAGCAGAGTTACTCTGGATTCCGTCTGGCCTCTGTTCAGCGGTGTCCTTCTTATCAAAGTGCACAAAACTGTGGCCGACAGTACTTTTATGCAATCCTAAAAAGACGGACACCCCTGGATCACAGGTCAGACGGCGTCCACATTGCCTCCATCTGCCTCATTATAGGGAATCTTCCATCAGAGGTTCCATCTGTATCACGGGACAGGAAAACCCCGATGTAGGCACAGAGCAGAATGAAAAAAACAACAGCAGGTAAAGAATTGGTTTTATTTATTTTCTACGTCGTTCCTTGAGCAGTAAAAGTGATTAGGTGACTTTATTCTTCGGGTCGGTGTGATTACAGCGATACCAGATTTATAATCAGGTTTTTAGGTTTGGCAGCTGTCACACGCTAAAAAACGCTTTTTATTGTGAAAAAATAGTTTTTGCATCATCACATTTTGAGAGCTATAATTTTTCCATATTTTCGCCCAGGGTCATGTGAGGTCTTGTTTTTTGCGGGACGAGTTGACTTTTTCATTGTTAACCATTTTCAGGCACATGAATTTTTGATTGCTTTCTACTCCGATTTTTGGGAGGCAGAATGAACAAAAGTAAAACAGGCAGTTTTATTCTTCGAGTCAGTACGATTACAGAGATAGCCCTTTTTTTTTTTAATGTTTTGGCGGTTTTACACAATAAAAGCCATCTTGTAGACTATTTTTGCATCGCTTTATTCTGAGTGCTATAACTTATTTTTCTGCTGATGGAGCTGTATGGGGGCTTTTTTTTTTTGCGGGACAATATGACGTTTTTAGAGATGCTATGCTTATTTACAATCGCCTTTTGGATTACATTTTATTCTACTTTTTGTTCGGTGGTATGAAAAAGCATTACTTATTTTTTATGATGCTTACTAAAGGGGTTAACTAGTGGGACATGTTTATAGGTCAGGTCGTTGTGGATACGGCACTTTTATGGTTTAGATTTTTTTCCATTCAAATATTTATGGGTACAATATCTTGATTTTTAGATTTTTTTACATATATTTTTACAATTATTTAAAAACATTTTTTTTTTTTTTTTTTTTTTTTTTACTTATTTTTAAACTTGTTAACTTAGTCCCACTAAGAAAGTATCATTTATTGCAGGCTTATCTCTTCTACAGCATGGAGATGAAGCAGCATCTCCATGCTGTATAAACTGTCAGCTCTGCACTGAGAGAAACTTGCTGTGGTGTCTCCGATACAAAAAGGCAGAGGAGAGGGGCTGTCAGCCCTCTGCCAGCTCCCAGAATGCTGCGATGGCAATATGTAGGGTATTAAAGTGCCGGGAGCAGTGCGTGACTGCTCCTGGCACTTAGTGTCAGGTGTCAGCTGTCAGAATCAGCCGACACCAGGCGGCAATCATCCGCACACCACCCATGTGCGCGGGTGACCGCGATGACTTAATAATCCATTCACAGGGCACAGGGACGTATTATTGCGAAAAATATCAGAAAGTGGTTAAAATAAAGTTTTAATGCCTCCTGAAAGGTCATGACCTGATGGGGGGAGGTGCATAGTGTGTGATACAAAAAATATAAAAACAGGAACAAAAAAAAAAGCCAAGTCCAATCCAAACCTTCTCCTTAACTGTTACAAAAAGGAGAATGAAATTTAAAAAAGTGTATTGCAACTGTCCTTTACGGTCAACAAGGGGGAAAAAAAATGAGAAAAACTAAACAATTCTTTTTTACTTTATTTTCCCACAGATATCAGCAGAGCATGATAAAAAGTATGAAAAAAAATGCGAAAGAATGGACTTAAATGCCCAAATAAAAAAAGGTATTGTACAGCCCTTTCAACTGCATGTTCGAAGAAAAAAAAAAAAAAAAAAAAGGGAATCTGGCAGCAAGATAAACTTCCACAACACAC
This sequence comes from Dendrobates tinctorius, assembly GCF_039654945.1. Lineage (NCBI taxonomy): Eukaryota > Metazoa > Chordata > Amphibia > Anura > Dendrobatidae > Dendrobates > Dendrobates tinctorius. The sequence goes on from NW_027361908.1 coordinate 30,868,274, forward strand.
ATATGGGCTTGCAGTTTCATTGATAGCAAAATCCATTTACACCTTTATATCTTATATCTGTTGCTGCATTTTTTAAAAAAATCAATATTTTAATTTTTATGCAAAAGGATTGTTAAGTGCTCAGAACACTTTCCAAACCTCCACCACCCAAGTTTGTTTCCATAACATAAAACAAAACCAATGGCGCTAAGCGCGAACCAACTTAGTACAGAACTGCAAGTAAATGGACAAAGACCACTCAACTTGTCCAAAAACGTATATACATAAAACATAAAATATGTAACTTGCGCTAGAGATGTACCAGGGTTCAATAAAGGCATATACTAATACAAACCATGCCAATGCTGCAAAAAACAGGTCCAATTACCTTAAATGGTGCTTAAATGGCATAAAGACAGTTGCAGTCCTGGAGGGATGTAGATGTAAGGTCCTTTTTAGTCCTGAGCTGAAGAAATGTGCCAAAGTTCAGTAAAAAACTGTAGTGATACTATAATATGGATACGATCAGATAAAAAAAAGGGGTCAATTACCTTAAGCGATGCTTCAATGATCATATCGATATTAGTAGTATCACTACAGTTTTTTACTGAACTTTGGTACATTTCTTCAGCTCAGGACTAAAAAGGACCTTACATCTACCTCCCTCCAGGACTACAACTGTCTTTATGCCATTTATGCACCATTTAAGGTAATTGGACCTGTTTTTTGCAGCATTGGCATTGTTTCTATTAGTATATGCCTTTATTGAACCCTGGTACATCTCTAGCGCAAGTTCCATATTTTTTGTTTACATAACATGTTATAGCCTCTTTGGCTTCTTTCATAGCTCATCTCAAGAGTGTGATACCAAGCTACAAGTAAGGCAAACAGTGATCAATCAAGCCTCAATATTTATTCCTCCCAGGAGTTGCCGACTTGGAGTCATGCAGGTATGCCAGGAGCAATTACAGTCATGCTCACAGCATAGAGCGGTGGCTGTAAGCACTCCGCGGCACAGACTGACAGCTGGTTGTGCACTGAAACTGTAGAATCGTCCATCAGTGTTGGGTCATGCTTACAGATGCCCCTTTCAGTACTGTGACTAATTGCTCCGAGCATACCTACATGATGGAAAGCTGGTAGCTCCCAGGAGAATAGCTTAATTACTCACCGATAACAGTGTTTCTTGGAGCCCATGACAGCACCACGGAGAGGGGGGATCCGCCCATCAAGGACAGGAACCTACAGATAAAAAGGGCGGCACCTCTCCTCCACCCCCAGTTGGTTACAGAGCATCAGAGGGTCTCCAGGTTAGTTAACAACAAAAGAATATACATAACATTGCATATTATCAAGAAGCACCGTGTCTAAACGAAAACACTCTACGAACAGTAAACCGTGCTCACCACACACGTGAAGGGGGGAAATAAGCGGGTGCTGTCATGGGTTCCGAGAAAGACCGTTATCGGTGAGTAACTAAGCTATTCTCTCTCACCCATGACAGCACCACGGAGAGAATTAGAGATTGGTAGCTTAGGGAGGGACCACCGCCTGAAGGACCCTTCTCCCGATGGTCAGGTCAGACGTAGAGGCTAGATTTAAACGATAGTGCCTGAAAAAGATAGAAGGTGTTGACCAGGTGGCCGCCTTACAGATCTGTTCTATCGATACCTCTGATCTTTCTGCCCATGAGGTCGCCATTGCCCTTGTAGAGTGAGCTTTTAAACCCTCCAGGATTGTGTTCCCACTGGATGAATATGCCAGGGCAATCACATCACTTATCCACCTTGCTAGGGTACTCTTAGATGCCTTGAGTCCCTTCCGAGGTCCCTGGAAACACACAAAGAGAGCCTTCCTTCCTACATCCCTTGGTGGCCTCTACGTACTGAACTAGGCACCTCTTCACATCTAGGGTGTGAAACCTCCCCTCTCCCCTATTTCTAGCATTTGGGCAGAAGGAAGGACTACTTCTTGGGACCTATGAAAGTGTGTTGCCACTTTAGGTAGATATGCCGGGTCAGGTTTCAATATGACTATTGTCTAGAATTTTAGTGAATGGTGGCGTTGCTGACAGAGATTGAATATCGCTCACCCTGCGAGCGGATGTTAGGGTCACTAGAAGCACAGTTTATAATGACAAGGTTTTTAGGGGTGCTGACTGAATGGGTTCAAATGGGGGGCCCGTTATTGCAGATAGTACTAGGTTTAGATCCCATGATGGTAATTTTTGGGTAATTATTGGTCTAGACCTGGCTGCGGCCCTAATAAACCGTGCTACCCAAGGGTTGCCAGCCACGTCCTGGTTATAAAGGGCACCTAGGGCCGCTATCTGTACCTTCAATGTGTTAGTCGCCAGCCCCTGTTCTAAACCCTTTTGCAGAAATTCGAGAATTTTGTCAATCTGGACTCCATCCTGAACCCTTGCCCCGGAGCTGGACAGAAATTTCCTCCAAGTTCTCCCATAGGGCGCTCGTCGTGATCAGTTTCCTACTCTTTTGTAGTGTAGAAACCAGGTTTTCGGAGAACCCCCTCCTCCCTCAGCAGTGCCCTTTCAAATTCCATGCTGTTAAATGGAGGTTCACTGCCTGAGGGTGTAACACTGGTCCCTGAGACAGTAGGTCCGGGAGATATGGTAGGACCCAAGGGTGCTTATTAACAGTATTCTCAGCCAGGAGAACCAAGTTCATTTTTAACCAGAAGGGGGCTATTAGTATCATTCTTGATTTGTCCTCTCAGACTTTTCTTATGACCGCCGGGATGAGAATGGTCGGGGGAAAGGCATACGTTAGGTCGTGTGTCCACGGAAGCATAAACGCATCCAGGTTCAGGGGATTACCCCTGGGGTCTAGGGAACAAAATGCTTCCACTTTTTTGTTTTTGTGGTCAGCAAACTGATCTATGTCCGGGGTTCCCCACATTTTTACAATCTGCCAAAAAATGAATTGTTTTAGGACCCATTCTCCCTGGCGTAACTGGGTGCGACTCAGTCTGCTCTCTGGTTTTCTGTTCCCCGTATATGCAGTGCAGAGAGAGGTAGTAGGCTTGTCTCGGCTAGGGTGAAGATTTTGGAGGATGTGTTCCTTAGTGCCTGGGACCTGGTTCCCCCCTGGTGATTTATGTAGGCCACGATCACCTGATTGTCTGAAATTATGTGGACGTGATGACCCTGCAGCACAGGTAGGAAGTGTGTTAGGGCATAACTTACTGCCAAGAGCCTTTTGATTTGAGAAAGCTTCTAATTCCTGACCTCCCCATTCCCCCTGAGTCACCTTGTTGCCCATATGTGCCCCCCATCCCATGGGATTGGCATCCGTGGTAATTATGTGTGTGATTTTTATTACCCAGGGAATCCCTTTGGATAGGTTGTCTCTGTTTCCCCACCAAGCTAGGGAATGAATAGTTTTGGAGTCTAGTGTAACGTGACCTTCCAAGTGACCTCCTAATGCTAACTGGTTGGCTAATACATCCCATTGGAGATCTCTCGTATGTAGCTGTGCCCATTGGACTTCCGGCAGGCGGAGAGGGACCCTAGTAATGACATCGCTTTTCTTAGCGTCATGGAAGGGTTCTGAATCGCTCTTGCTACCATCTGAGCAATTTTCTCTTTTTTGCGGTCCGGAAGGTAACACTCTTGGGTGTTTGAGTCCAGTGTTTTCATAGTCTTTTTACTAGGCATTGCTCATACCAGCCAGTTTCCTACTCCACACTGATGAGGGGCAATACCCCGAAACAGCTGTATGTGGATGGATACCATGTTTTGGCATAGGTGGTTTCCTTCATTGGAGACTGCCCTTCCCGTGGTTGTTCCTTCCCGGGCAAAGACCTGGCTGGTCATTGCTTGCGTTGAGAAACACGTGATGGTGTCTCCGCGGCTTCTGTTTTGCATGTTTTACATATTTCCCATAAGGGATGGGGGCAGTGCTCCAGAATCACTTCGTTGAGAAACACGTGATGGTGTCTCCGCAGTGTCGGATGTTGATCTCCATGAGTTCGTTCATCCTCCTTTTCAGAGTCCAGTGTTAGTCCTAGGAACTTCTGAACTTTGCTGGGCTCCAACCTCGATTTTCTCATGTTTAGAAGCCAGCTGAGGTTCTGTAGAATGTTCATTACTCTGTCCCCTGCATTTTTGGGCCGAGTTGCTTGCTATTTAAAAAGTCGTCCAAATATGGGATTATTAAAATATCCTGCTCTCTTAGGTGGGCCATCATTTCTGCTACTAGTTTCGTGAAAACTCGTGGGGCTATAGAAATTCCAAATGGCAGGGCCCTGTATTGAAACTCCTTTATCTCGCCCTCTATGGAGACCGCCAGTCTGAGGTATTTTCAGAAGTCTTTGTGGATGGTGACGTGATAGTACACGTCGCTGAGATCGAATACTGTCATGAAGCAATGTGGGAAGAGAATTTTGGTGGTTGACTTGATTGACTCCATTTTGAATTTCTGGTTTTTGATGTAATTGTTTAGTCTTTTTAGATTTATAATTGTCCGGAAGGTACCGTCCGGTTTGGTCACTAGAAAAAGAGGGGAGTAGAACCCTCTGCCCCTCTCCTGCAGGGGAACCTCCTGGAGAACTCTTTTGCTTAGTAAGCTAAGGACTTCTTTTTAGAGAGCTTTTTGTTCTCATATTGAATATCTTAGTGGAGTTACCATGTATTTTTGAGGTGGGAGAGAAAGTCTATCCTCAGGCCTGATCCTATCAGATTTAATAACCAAAGGTTGTTCGATATTTTCCTCCAAGCTGGGAGAAAAAAGCTTAGCCTCCCTCCCACCCTGGGCAAACAGTCACTTGGAGGGTTTCTTGTTTCGAGACGAGTTACCAAAGAACCACACCCTCTCTCTCCTTTTGTCATCCCATTTCTGTTCTCTTGGGGGTCTCCTCTGAAAAAACTTTGTTACGAAAGGACTTTTAAAGCACGTAGGACCCAGGTTTGGGAATCCCTTCTTTTTATCCCCTGCCTTTTGGAGGATGTCATCCAGTGTCTCTCAGAATAGGAATTTTCCTTCGCAGGGGATCGAGCATAGCTTCATCTTAGTCTAAGTCCCCTGGCCAACATTTGAGCCACAGCGTTCTTCGGGCTGCGTTTGACAGGGCTGCCGCCTTGGACGACAACCTCACTGAATCAGCTGATGAGTCTGCTAAGAAGGCCGCTGCTCCCCTCATTACTGGGATGGACTCCAGGATCTTCTCCCTGGGTGTACCTTCCCTTAACTGTTTCTCTAGTTGATCCACCCATACCATGAGGGCTCTGGGAGGTACATGTTGCCGCTATGGCTGGCCTAAGATTTCCCCCCGCTGATTCCCAAGTGTCCTTGAGTAAGGTATCGGCCTTTTTGTCTAAGGGGTCTTTTAGAGTGCCCATGTCCTTAAAGGGGAGTGCAAATTTTTTTGAGGGCTTGGCGACTGCTACGTCTAGTTTCGGGGCTTTGTCCCAAGACGTGGACGCCTCCTCGTCGAATGGATATTTCCTCTTAAAGGAAGGGACCGTGGAGTTTTTCCTATCCGATTTTTCCCAATCTTTTTTAATCAGGCCCTGTACCTTCTCGTTTAGCGGGAATACTCTGTTTCTTTTGGCCCAGTCCCCCAAACATTATGTCCTGGACTGATCTATCAGGCCGAGGGTCTGCCACCCCCATGGTAGACCTTACTGCCTTTACTAACATGTCTACCTCATCTAGGGGAAACAGTGACGGCCCCCCGTTTCTTCGTCTGAGGATGACGAGTCGGTGTCCGAAGTCTGTGAGGTAACCTCCCCTGACGACGAGACCTCTGACTGGGAACCCGCTACTACATCCCTCTTTTTCACTTTCCCTCTTTGTTTTAGGGATGAGAGGGCACTCAAACTCCGATCGGATTACAGCTCTTAGATCCGAGGCGTAATCCGGGGTTTCATCACAGAGAAATTCCTGTATGCAGGATTCGCAGAGCTTTTTATCCCAAGAGACTGGTAGGGCTCTGCTACAGGTGGGGCATTCCCTGTTCGGTGTTTTCTCTTTCTTCTTTACCTAATAAGGGAAAGAAGTCTATTACAATGGGGAACATTCACGTAGATCACTCACCCAGGTATGCGCGGTTGCAGGTATTGGTTCGGGAGGTGGATTCAGGTCCCTCACAGGTTGATCCAAGGATGGTGACTTGCTCCTCGCTGCCGACCTGCTGTGCTGCGTGGAGTGGCTACTGGACCGACCTTCGCGCCTGCCCTTCTCCTTTTGCCGGTGATGGTGGTGGTGTTGCTGCTGCCTATGCTGCTGCTCTTGCTGGTCGCTGTCCTCCATACTTACAGGACGCTTCCAGCAAGGAGTGTTCCAGCGCTTCCTTTTTCAAATTTCCCGGGGTGTGACGTCACTTCCTCTCCCAGCCTGCACCGCTCTCTGCCGGGGAGCGAGCAGTGCGCATGCGCCGACCGCGGGGACCCGGAAGTCATGTTATCCATTTCCGGGGCACCGCCATATTGGTACACCTCTGTACCGTGGCGCTGCCCGCGTGTCCCGGGTCTCCCCCAGCCTCCATTCCGGAGCGGCGGCTCGGTCCTCTCCCCCCCGCTCACCCTGTCGAGCCCGTCGGCTGCAGTGGTGGCGGCTTCAGGAACCGACCCCACCGTGACAGGGGCCTCCCCGCTGTCAAGACTGCGGACGGGACGGCCCTGGATCCTCAGGTAAGATGCTGCCGCTGCTGATTCTATAGGTCACCCGTCAAGGACAGGAACCCAACTGGGGGCGGAGGAGAGGTGCCACCCTTTTTATCTGTAGGTTCCTGTCCTTGATGAGCGGATCCCCTCTCTCCGTGGTGCTGTCATGGGTGAGAGAGAAATACCGTTCGTATTCACCTGGGTGACGTACTTTCAGTACTATGACTAGGCAACTTCATAAGGCTAATAACCTTTAACTTAATTGAAACTGCAGTGACCATTTAATGAGAAATTCACAACTAAATTCACTACTGTAACATCTATATGCCAACTAGTGTCACAGCTCTGCAAGTGCAACTAAAAAAACTGTATAAAATTAACTAAAAAGGGCTGCTACTAGTGAAATTTTGGAAAGATTGTATTTGCACCAATCTGAAAGTTTCATTCTTTCAAGATACATAAATGCATATTACAGGATTGCATGTGGGTTTAGGAGCAAGTCCAACACAATTTGTAAAACAAAAAAATGATCCATAAGTTCTTAATATTGATGGTTAAGAAATCATTTTACAAAACAGACTCAACCATCCCTACATAAAAAATTAGTTCAATTCTGACAACCGTGCTTACATGTTATAAAGTTAGTGTGGTGCTGTACAATATAGAACCTAGCAAAGGGATGAGTGCAGGTAAAAGGGATATATAAATGAGCACTGAGCAGTTGGCCATAAAATTATCTACTTTTATAATTTTTTTGATACCGTACGTACTTTTCTTTTCCTTCTTTTCTTTCTCTTCTTCATTCTCTCCAGCTCCAAGTAAAGTGAATATAATTCCAGTTTGAGAATTCACTCCAATTGCAGTGACAACCATTTTTCCAGATCCTTCCATAACATGCGTACCTTTAAAAAGAAGAAATTTTAAAAGAAAATAAATTTTAAACCTTATAGTTTTAAATCATAGGCTAAGGCAAAGACTCTAATCTCTTTGAATAGAAGAGCTAAAAGCAGTAAAAATGATTTTGGTGACATGTCAAAAGCAAAAAAAAAAAAAAAAAAAGTCAAAGATGGTATAGGATTTTTACAGGATGAAAAGGGGTGAAGTGGTCCAAAATGATGGTGAGAAGGCTGAATTATTATATTCCTGCTTTGCTTGTGTTCTCTAAAAAGCAAATGTAACATCAACTGTTCTTCATGGTGCCATCAAAGGAATAAAAGAAATCCCACTATCTATAAAGATTGGAGAAGGGCAAATGTTGTCCCTATCTTGAAAAAAAGGAAAGACGACAGAGCCAGGAAATTACAGGCCAGTGAACCTTTCTTCTATACCAGGTAAGATCCTTCAACAAATTATTAAACATGTAGGTAAGTACTTGGATAAGAATACAGTAATTAACGAGAGCCAGCATGGGTTTGTAGCAAACAAGTCATGACAGACTAATCTAAATTCCTTGTATGATGGAATCACTGACTGGGTGGATCAGGAAAATGCGGTAGATATAGCATATCTTAACCTCAGAAATTTTAGATAAAGTAGCTCATACTATCCTTATTGAAAAAAATGACCAAGCATGGAAATCACAAGGCTACAATTAGGTGGATTCATACAGTCATGGCCAAAAGTATTGACACCCCTGCAATTGTCAGATAATACTCAGTTTCTTCCTGAAAATGATTGCAAACACAAATTCTTTGGTATTATTATCTTCATTTAATTTGTCTTAAATGAAAAAACACAAAAGAGAATGAAGCAAAAAGCAAAACATTGATCATTTCACACAAAACTCCAAAAATGGGCCGGACAAAAGTATTGGCACCCTCAGCCTAATACTTGGTTGCACAACCTTTAGCCAAAATAACTGCGACCAACCGCTTCCGGTAACCATCAATGAGTTTCTTACAATGCTCTGCTGGAATATTAGATCATTCTTCTTTGGCAAACTACTCCAAGTCCCTGATATTTGAAGGGTGCCTTCTCCAAACTGCCATTTTTAGATCTCTCCACAGGTGTTCTATGGGATTCAGGTCTGGACTCATTGCTGGCCACCTTAGAAGTCTCCAGTGCTTTCTCTCAAACCATTTTCTAGTGCTTTTTGAAGTGTGTTTTGAGTTATTGTCCTGCTGGAAGACCCATGACCTCTGAGGTAGACCCAGCTTTCTCACACTGGGCCCTAAATTATGCTGCAAAATTTGTTGGTAGTCTTCTGACTTCATAATGCCATACACACGGTCAAGCAGTCCAGTGCCAGAGGCAGCAAAGCAACCCCAAAACATCAGGGAACCTCCACCATGTTTGACTGTAGGGACGTGTACTTTTCTTTGAATGCCTCTTTTTTCTCCTGTAAACTCTATGTTGATGCTTTTGCCCTAAAAGCTCTACTTTTGTCTCATCTGACCAAAGAACATTCTTCCAAAATGTTTTAGGCTTTTTCAGGTAAGTTTTGGCAAACTCCAGCCTGGCTTTTTTATGTCTCGGGGTAAGAAGTGGGGTCTTCCTGGGTCTCCTACCATACAGTCCCTTTTCATTCAGATGCCGACGGATAGTACGGGTTGACACTGTTGTACTCTCGCACTGCAGGGCAGCTTGAACTTGTTTGGATGTTAGTCGAGGTTCTTTATCCAACATCCGCACAATCTTGCGTTGAAATCTCTTGTCAATTTTTCTTTTCCGTCCACATCTAGGGAGGTTAGCCACAGTGCCATGGGCTTTAAACTTCTTGATGACACTGCGCACGGTAGACACAGGAACATTCAGGTCTTTGGAGATGGACTTGTAGCCTTGAGATTGCTCATGCTTCCTCACAATTTGGTTTCTCAAGTCCTCAGACAGTTCTTTAGTCTTCTTTTTTCTCCATGCTCAATGTGGTACACACAAGGACACAGGACAGAGGTTGAGTCAACTTTAATCCATGTCAACTGGCTGCAAGTGTGATTTAGTTATTGCCAACACCTGTTAGGTGCCACAGGTAAGTTACAGGTGCTGTTAATTACACAAATTAGAGAAGCATCACATGATTTTTCAAACAGTGCCAATACTTTAGTCCACCCTCTTTTTTATGTTTGGTGTGGAATTATATCCAATTTGGCTTTAGGACAATTCTTTGTGTTTTTTCATTTAAGACAAATTAAATGATGATAATACCAAAGAATTTGTGTTTTCAATCATTTTCAGGAAGAAACTGAGTATTATCTGACAGAATTGCAGGGGTGTCAATACTTTTGGCCATGACTGTAACTAGCTCAGTGACCGTACTCTCAGAGTGGCAATAAATGGTTGCACATCCAATTGGAAGAGTGTTTCATGTGAGGTACCACAAGGCTCTGTCCTGGCCCCAGTGCTGTTCAACATTTTTAAGTGATCACTATATCTCTTGATATATTTATATCGCCATCTCTCAATATATCGCTATATCCAAGCACGTACGTTAACTGCTGGTTTCTAGGGGTATGTTCAGGAGTTGCATTTTTGCAGCATTTTTCTGATGAAAAACACACGAAAGTGAACGATTTCTGAAATCTCGTGCAAATGTTGCTTTGTTTTTCAAATCGGCAGCATAGCAATTCTTTCAGCTTTTTTCACCACCCATTCTTATGAATGGGAAAAATACAAAAAATTTTTATGCAGCATTTTTCCTGTTCAGAGACACGACTTTGGTGCAGAATGGTCTGCAAATACTTAACGTGTGCACATACACCAAGACTGCCTGATTACTATTAAAGCAGAAACCATGAAAAAGAACCTACCAGAAAGCAGAAGGGGGTCTTTCTCCAGCGTTTTCTTAACATGATCGGATTCTCCAGTTAATGAACTCTCATCAATCTTAAGATCATTCCCTTGAATAAGAACTCCATCCGCAGGCAAAAGATCACCTATAACACAGAACAAAAACTGAGTAGGTCCCAGGTAGTCTATATCAAGAGTCAGTGCGGTACACACTTTCTTACCATATTTAATTTGTGCAATGTCTCCAACAACTATATCGGCTACTGGAATTTGGATGACTTGACTTCCACGTACAACTGTAAATTTCTGCTCTTGTTCAATCCGGCTTTGCAGTCCTCGGAACTGTTTTTCTTTACTCCAGTCATTGAAAGCAGTTACCAACACCACACATACAACTGACACAAGAATAGCACCTCCTTCAATCCAACCGGCTTCACCTTCCTCCTCCTCCACAGCACCACTGGCTGCTCCACACACTGGAAAGAAAAAGGTGTTACAAACAAAATGTCTACAGTAATCACGTGATCAATCTCTGGGCTCAGCTATTCACAACCATGCAGTAGAAAGCTTTTGAGTAAAAGCTAGTGTTTTAGCATTTTTGTTTTAATAAAATTTGTGCCCATCGGAGTGCTGAAGTGAAAAGAAATCCATCCTTCGCTGCAAGACACGCTAGTATGAACATTGACAGCAATCCATATTTTGGCACTAGTTCTGACACTCCATTACAGTATGTTCTACACATGCAGCCAGCCACCCCTCTTCTACTAATGGGGGTCACTTTCCCTCTATTTTTAGTTGGCATATCAAATGAGCTCCTAGGGGTAAGATATTTATGACCGAACATCTTTATAGGTGGTGTTCCATGAACAAAGTACATTTTAATCAGTAGACCTTGGAATAATAAGTTTCACAAATGGATGCATTAAGAAAAAAAATGTTCCTGTGCTGAGAGAATCTTATAAATGTGCCCCTACTGTGTACTATGTAATGGCTGTGTCTCACCGTGCAGAGTTGCTCCGTTCATGGTCTGATCAAACCACAGTTCCATGCCAAGGGAGGAAGCAAAAGAGTATACAGATTAGACAGGGGGGGGGGGTCACACCAGATTCTTTTTAGGCAGAGAAAATGCTGTCCGGGTCTGTATATCTTTTGCTTCCTTCCTGCCCAGGAGATAAGGTATGATCAGACAATGTTACTACACGGTCAGACAAAGCCATTGCACAGCACATGATAAACTTTATAAAAATTAAAATAAAACTACATGGTGGTTTCCTAGACCAGGCCATCACCTGGGGCAAGCTGTTGCAGATTAATTCTATCTCTGGATTTTAAAAAGGGTGGTAACTAGTAATTGCACATTCCTTTAAGTTAACATACTACCATATGCCACTTTGCCAGTCCTCACCAATGTCACTTTATTAAGGATTTATGCTCTATGGAGCGGCCTGTTTCATTATTCTCATTCTAGGTTCATTACACAGTAGTATCACATTTATAAGATGATCTCAGCACAGAACATTTTTTAACATCTCCAATAGGGGAACTTATTTTTCTCTCCAAGATCCACTGATTAAAATACACTTTATGGGAAAACCCCTTTAACAACGCGGATAACAAACAAAAAAAAAGCGTTAGAGCTGTAGTATGTAAAATGTTGTGATCTGAAGTTCTAGTAAAAAGACTATACAAGAAAAAGGGACCATCACAGAGAGATCAGGCTATGTGATGGCCCCAATGCTGAAAGACTAAGGCAGCCATTTTCAATACTTATTTATACAAGGCTTTACTACAATTTCACTTCAAGCACTTCTGAAAAAAGAACAAAAAACATTTTCTTGATTAAAAAGCACGGTTACCAAGAAATTATTTTTCTTATTGTGTGTCCCGTAGTCATCAGGCAGCTTTCTATGATCGAGAGGTGTGCTCATACAACATTCTTCCTGATCACTGAGAAAAACTACACAGCCAGGTAACGTCTCCCTCATGAATATATCAATGTAGGGCAGGAAAGGGAAGCTGAACGGCACATGCATGGATTTCCCCATTCTGCAAGTTGTGGAAAAGCATACCACAAAGCAGGGTAACACGCAGGAGATCAAAGGTCCATATTGGCTGTCGGACATTCCACGTCATGACAGGAAAGGGATTTGAAAGTGTGGGAATGTTATAACTATACAACTAGTACTGGAAGATTAAAGAGATAAATTGCTGTTCGAAGAATGCCTTAAAGGGGTTTCCAGCTTTCAGAATTTATTCATTATTTTTTGCTTAAATGCATGCATATGGGAATAAAAAAAAAATCATTTTGCAACTTGGGTCTCATTAAAAGTTTTGCACCATTTGCTTTCTATAGTCTCCGAACTGTATTGGTATTGCTGGACTTAGGATGTTAGGTTGTCCACTACTCGGTGAGACATCCGGAGGAGGCGAGAGAACAGCCACAGCTTTCACTTCCTCGGGATGGCAGATTTGTCCGATGGACTCGGAGAGAGGGAAGTCAGCGCCGATTGGTTTCAGGGCTCACATGGCATAATGTTACGCAAGCCCTGGGAGAGCCAATGAAGATATAGCTGGAACAATGATGGCGCCGGAGAAGAGTAAACATGTTATTTTACTGTGGGAATTTAGGAAAAGCATATGAATGGAGAAGGGTTGTCAGACTAGTGGACAACCCATTAACTGAGAATCCATCAGTCAGTCCACTACAACAGTCAGGTGGTGTGTTTGTAACGTAATACTCTTTCAGAGCTACTCTCAACTGATTTGACCACAGGCCACAAAGTATAATGTGCAAGGAAGCAAAATGCCTGTAAAAAAACAAACAAAACAGTGCAAAACTGTTAAAGAAAACAATTTGTAAAAGTTTTTTTTACTCCTGAATATATATGCATTAAGTTAAGAGTAAAAAGTTGTCCCTAAAAGGTGGACAACCCATTTTAATTTTTTTTTTTTTTTGCACATAACCTGTGCTGTTTATGTAAGCGACAGGGCTGTGTGTGCATTTACAGTAAATGCTGAAGTGTTGAAAGTGTGCGCTAGAGTTGTGTGTGTATAATACAGATTAACAGGAGCGGTTACCTTAGAATACAAAAATTAGTGGCACTGACAACTCCACTTAGGTATACCATCAGCAAGCTCTAATTAAGAAGCATGCTTTTCTATTATCTGATATCTAAACCTGGGATTATAGCAAGGTGCATCCTAAGGCGTGAAAAACGTTTTCCCTTTATTTTAGTTATTGCACAACACCATTGCATGCTCCACATTGAGCAATGTGTAGATACCAAAATGCATAAAGGTTGCATGACTTAAATTAAAGCACAGAAAGAAAAATGCATCAACTTAAAGAAACCAACCTTTTCTTTTTCTATGGCTAATGCTAGTCGATTTATCTACTGAACCGGGAGTACCACGGAGCAGTATAACAATATCCTGACAGATGTATCAAGCACAATCCAGTTCCCATAGACCTCTTTCTTCATTAATACTCACATTCATTATCTCCACCAGGGGGACGATAAAAAGAAAGGCCTAGAGATATTATGGCTGCTATTTCTAATATAATTAATGTTACATCCTGTAGCGCTTCCCATACTAACTGAAGAAATGTTTTTGGCTTTTTAGGAGGTATAAGATTCTTTCCAAATACTTCTTGCCTCCTTTCAAGGTCTGCCAGATTTCCATTCAAACCTGTATAAAAAGTAAAAAATTGATTAAAAATCAGAAGCAAATCTTGGGAGTAGACAGATTCAAGTACGGTAACAAAAATCTCAGGTGAGTTACGGTGGAGATTACTAAAACACTGGGAGTTACAGAATTAAAGAGGTTATTAAGGAATTTGCAATTTATTGTCATACAGGCCTAAGAACTAACAGGCATGTAATTGCTAGCTCCCTGCCTGTCGGGTGCAAAACCAATTCTACGGTCACAGACCCCCTCCTGCCAATGATTCAGCGCCTTCCGCTGAGGTCGCGTAGACAGAGCAACAACTTCTCTTCCGCTCTGCCAACAAGGCGTGACTACCGACGTCATACTGATTGACAGCAGACTCTCCCCACTGCCAAACTGGGAGTCAGCTGTGAATCATCATAACATTGGAAGCCATGCCCCATCGACATGGCAGCTGAATGACCAGCAGTAGTCGATGACCAATCTGAGCTGGCACCAGGCCTAAAAACTAATAATCCTGGACAACCCAGTTAAAGATGAACATTTAGACTTATTCTCCCTAGGGCATAAAAATGAAAAACAAATCATTTTACAACTCAAAGAAACGTTGGATTGTTGGGAGGGGAGGTAAAATACTAGCTTGATTCTAGAAGAGAAGCCAATGTTTACTGCAGAGATACCACACTGCCATGAATTTCTGGTAGAAAATTAACACCAAGACCATGAGTTTTGATGAAAATTCTTTGTTATACAAAACTGTAAAATAGGCAATGAGATCCACATATTTCAGACTGAGGAACACGGCAATGTAAAACTATGACTGTGCTCTAAACATTGTACTTTAGGTCCAAAAAGCAGGAGCTGAAATTAGCAATCAGGATCCTGAAATCACTGGCAATAAGAGCTACCTTGTTAAAATTAGAAAATGTAACACAATAAAGCCATAACTGTTAGTTACCCTTTAAATTCCCAATCCTTTCCATAGTCCCCGCAATATCTGTACCAATGATGTGCCAACCAGCACACACAGCAATGTTTGCCTACATAAGACACATTATGAAACCACTTTAGCAAAGGTTTTGCGTAATCCAGGTAATAAAACAGAAGTATATTAATTTAAAATAATTTTATTTCATAATATATACAAATTCATTAAAAAATGAAAACATAAAAGTGCTGAAAATGAAAAGGGAACTATTGCCAATGTTATGCTAGGTATTCATTGGCAGCTTATGGATATCAATGGAATAAAATTTAGTCTAGGTAGATAGGGAGATGTTAGAGCAAAACACGCGTCGGGGCAGAGGGACACCACCATGTGCAATAGCAGCTCATCTCTATTAGGTAAAAAAAAAAAAAAAAAGAAAAGAAAAAAGTTTAACTCTGGGATGATCCACTTATTCACGACCTACAAAGGCACTCTCATGCATCTAAGGATTAGCACGTTATTCTTGTGAGAATTTATGTCTGTCAGCCTCATAAAACAGTCTGTTCAGTATAAGAGAGGGGACGCAATGTAAAGTATGCAAGTGATAGCAGAAAGAAATGTCAAACATCTCCCTATCTACCTAGATTAAATTTTATTCCATTGATATCTATAAATTGCCTGCATGTTAATTTTTCATTTTTTAATGATTTTTTTTATATTATTGTTATCCAAGTATCATCGTTTCTCCTTGTGGAGATTGACATGCTAAGCATGCCGAGATGAGGAGACTTAAAGCCGCAATGCTCCTCTGGGAAATATGCAAATTGTCTCTTCAGAGAGGAAGAGGACTAGAACTCTAGTGCCACCTATTGGAAGTAGCAATCCTAAAAGTCAATGTCGACCCTTTAATGAGCCTTGTCACATGACTTAGGATAAAAGCCAAACCAGAATCTCAATTTGTAGACACTGTTTCAGGGTACTGGCCCTCATCAGTACAAAGTGTGAGATCTGGTTTCGCTGTGTGAGAGGTGTCTGACCAATATCCAAGTATCATCGTTTCTCCTTGCAGAGATGGACATGCTAAGCATGCCAAGATAAGGAGACAATTGAGAAATAAAATTATGATTTTAAATTGATATACTTTGCTTTTATTACCTGGATGTCTTGGTAAAGTGGTTTAATGTTTATTGCTTTGAGAAGTGTCATTTAGTAAATTACACTAAGGACTAACTTTGCTAATAACTATAAAAGTTACATGTCTGATGGCAAGTAATTCAGAAGTTAATGGTCAGGGTATGTCCATTTCAGAAATAAACCACTTTAGACAAAAAAAAGAAAAAAAAAGTCATGATTTTCTGCTCATGAACATAAAAACATTACCATATGTTGCTCAAATTTTAAGTGGTCATCCAAGTAGGAATGCATAGTTAGTTATGTAAGTATATAGTCATTAAAAATCAATCACTAACTGACAACCAGGTGGGAGGCTAAAAGTGGTCTACAGCATGCACCTTCTGTACACAATACAGACCAATGTATAGCTTGATGACAAACAAGTCACCTCACTGGTACCATTTGCAAGTCATTTAGTGTAAGCGTTACAAAGAGAACCTGTCAGCAGGAATATACATGTTCAACTAAAGATATGGGCTGAATGGTGCTGTAATACAGATCTAATACATACATTTCGTGGAAACATCTGAAGCCTGGTTTTCGGTAAAATCATCATGATAAATTTTCAGTTTCCGCAGCACTTCGGGGTGGGACTTGTGGGGGAAATGTGAGTAAGGTCTTCAGCTCAGAGGGCTCAGCCACGGCCCCCTCCAGTGTCTCTGTTACATTCATCATTTTGGTTTAGATTATGGGCTGGCACTGTGTCCTAGCTGTGGGCATCACTCTTGCAGATTCAGCTGGTTTTGGCCTTTATAAAAATGGCGCCGGCGCATACTGAGCTCCGGCGGTCTTCAGGAAAATGACGCCAAGGTGACGCACGCGCATAATGAGATCTCACTTGTCTTTCAGCAGAGGCAGCGGGGGAGGGGGGGGGGAAGTGGCTGACCCCTATGAGTTAAAGACACTACCCACAGTCCTGCCCCGAAGCACGAAGAGATGAGGAAACCAAAATCTATCATGATAATTTAAAGAACTGCAGGCTGCAGATTTTTACACTAAGTTATGTATTAAATCAGCATGACCTCACCATTCTGCCCATACCTTTAGTTTAACATGGATATTCCTGCTCACGGGTTATATTCAAGACAATTACCAAAAATGGGGTGAACACTGGTTCTTTAGGGGAATGTTCCTTTCAAAGACAAGGCCAGTATTTAAAAAGTGAAGTCCCTTCAAAGCTTGGAAACTATGCATTTTGATTCAGCAAAGAATCATAATTGCTTAAAATATTTCAGAACAGGCATTCTAAGTTTTAAGCTAAACTTCTAACCACTTATTTCAAAGATTTAATGGGAACCAGTCAGTCAATTCAAGCTGACCAAACCAAAAGGCAGAATGAATGAGAACCTGGCGGCCTGATGTGAGCAGGTATGTTCTTCTCTGAAACCCTCCAGCCTTTCAGAGAAAACAGTATACAGCTTCTCCCTGCATCGCACTACTAACACGACTTTTCCATGTGTCACTTACATGGACCAGAGCGCTTAACTGCTTGCACTGAAGGAAAGTGTCTCCGAGAAAAACCTTGTATGGCAGAAATTGTGCAGCCAGGCTCTGCTGCTCATGGTTAGTGCAGCATGAATAGAACACAGGCTCCTTAAAACTTTACTCTGATACTAAGCAGTTTCAGAAATAATTTTGAAATTAATACTGTTCAATTAGTGAAGTATCTGGGTAGTTAAGCAAATGTGCATTTCTGGACTTAGGCCAATGCCAACCTTTTAGTTAACATTTCAAGTTTGACATGTCAAAAGTTGACATTTGTGGGTTGCCATGGACCCTGCACATTTTTTTATTTCATGCAGTACTCCCCATGGGTGCTAGCCTGGAGAGCTCAGCCGCAGGGACTCTAAATAAAATGCAAGAACGCCCAGATACTCGGACAACGCCCGAGCATGCTCGAATAAGACGTTATTCGAGCACGCTCACTCATCACCAATCATTATCCAATTGTAGAAGACAATCTTTTCAACTTCGGCTTTTTACAGATGTTGTTGGCTTGCATCAAGAATATGTTGAAATTTCATTGAATCCATTCTTCCCTCTACCTATGAAATGTTCCCTGTGTCATTGGCTGCAACACAAACCCAAAGCATGATTGATCGACCCCCATGCTTAATGGCTGGCAAGATGTTTTTTTTTTTCCGAAATTCTGTGTCCTTTTTTCTCCACATATACAGTGTGGGGAAAAAAGTATTTGATCCCTTGCTGATTTTGTAAGTGCTTGCCAACAAGGGTTTTGCCACCAAGTATTAAGTCTTGCTTGCCAGAAGGATCATATACTTATCTCTCACTATGCAAATAAATTTACATAATTTATACAATGTGATTTTCTGGATTTCATTTTTGATATTCTATCTCTCAATGTTAATATTAACCTACCCTTAAAATTATAGACTGTTCATGTCTTTGTCAGTGGGCAAACTTACAAAATCAGCAAGGGATCAAATACTTATTTCCCCCACTGTACTTTTGATCATTGTGGCCAAAAAGTTTTATTCTAACCTCAATGGTCCACACGACTGTTTTCTAAAATGCATCAAGCTCGCTTAGATGTGATTTTACATACTTCTTGATGCTGAATTTCATGGAGGCAGGAGGTGTTTTTTTCCCTGATGACTTCCATGAAGGCCATATTTGCGCAAGTGTCTCTGAACAGTAGACAATGTACCACAACTCCAGAGTCTTAAATCTTTCTGTAGGTCTTTTGCAGTCAAGCGGGGGTTCTGATTTACCTCTAGCAATCCTACGAGTAACTGTCACTGAAGTTTTGCTCGTTCTTCCGGACTTCATCTTGACCTCCACTGTTTGAGTACTAACTGCTATTACTTGATAACATTTTGAATTGAGGAAATGTTAACTTGAAAACGCTTCGCTATCTTCTTATACTCTTCTAGTGCTTTGTGGACCTCCACCAATTTCATAATCCTAGGCAGTGGCTTAAAAGAACCGAAGGCTGCTGTTTTTTGGAACAAGGTTAGATGAGCCTGGGTTTTTATAAAGCAGGGAAATTTGCATTACCTGGGCCTCTCCAAACAATGATGGGAAATAATCCATAACCCTAACAGGCTAATCAAAGTCTGAAACCTTGGAAAAATTATCTGAGCACACAATCTCCTAGGATACCCAAAATTGCACTGCTTTTTTCCCTTTTTTGTAATTTAAAAAAAAAAAAAATATATATATAAATTATATACCGTATATATATATATATATATATATATATATATATATATATATATATATATATATATATACACACATACTTTTATTTTTTTTGCCTAAAATACAAAGGAATTGAGTCATCTTTTGGAGATCATTTCATCTTCACCTTGCTTAACCGTTCACAATAACAATTTTGACCAGAGGTGCCCAAACTTTTACATGCCATATTGTAGATGGACAGAATTTTCATACTATTGAATGGGAATTCTGACAACCTCTCAACTAGTTGTGGGCACTTGGACCTTTTTGGATACACCATAAAAGGAAGCAACGAGAATACTCTTAACCACGGTCCATTGAGAATTTAAGTTAACCTAACAATTTGAACAGGTTGTCTTTTATATGAGCAAAGTACTGAGATTCAGCAAAGGGCTGGTCCAAAACTAACATTTATTTTAATCATAAATGCTTATCTATTTAAATGTCATAATCTACCATATATACTCTAGTGCAAGCCAAGGCACCCAATTTTACCTAAAAAAAAAACCTGGGAAAACTTATTGACTCTAGTATAAGTCTGGTATGCACTGTCTCCCCTCATTCCCATCCTGGTACTCATTGCCCCATCCGTGCATGCACAGCTTTATCCCTATCCTTATATACAAATTAGAACAGAGTGCTTTGTAAATATATACCGTAATGAATGATCCTTTCATTGGATCAGATTACAAAAGGACCAGGGAAATTTCCCAACTGGTACACTCCCTCAAACATAACAAAAACAACTAATTGTAAATCCAATAAAATGCAAATTTTATTAAGCATTCAATATACAAAAGTTCATATAGATGTACATAAAAGCATAAAAGGGTTCACATACGAGGAATGAGCAGACAAGAAAGTATATAGAAACCGGGCCTTAGATAAACATTAAGAGGTGGGAAGAAGGTTTAAAGTCATATAGGTTATATATGTGTACCATAATGCATGGCTTTAAAGTGCATGTGCCAGAATGTAAACCATAAAAAAGAGTAGATTCAATAGCCGTGCCGTGTGCAGGGTCTCCTGTGAGATCCCTAGCAGTTTCTCATATATCAAAAATACATATTATAGCAAATGCCAGTCTTACCCATAATTCCTCACTAAGGGTTCCCAGAGCACGCAGCCCCAACGCGTTTCGCGTGTCTTGTTCCGATGCCAGAAGCTGCTTTATGCTTGTAAGCAGCACATGTGGCAGGGATGTCATGCGCTACTCACAAGCAGAGAACAGATAGCGAAATACTCACACTCCCCACGCCGGAATTATGTGCGTGTAGGGCAGTGAGTGTTAAGTAGCATGCACAGTGTCAGCCTCCGGGCGGTCACATATGCCGCTACTTAAGAGAAATTAGTAGTATTCACCTCTCTCCACGCAAAGGGGAGAGAGGTAAATATTCATTACTTTAACGAGCGAGCATATGTGACCGCCCGGCAGCTGCAGGAGCCGGCTGCTGCGGCTGACACTGTGCACGCTATTACAGAGAAATGAATATTCATTGCCAGTGCAGTGAATATTCATTTCTCTTTAGCAGCGGGTACAGGCTTTAGTCTAAGCAGCCGGATCCTGCCTCTTGTGACCTGCTGCCCCTTCCCCTCCATGTCCTGGACACCTCACTAAAGTACAGGCCAAGGGAGGTGTTTTCAGCACAAAAAAAGGGCTGAAAAACTCAGCTTATACTCAAGTATATTTGGTAATCAATTTTCCAATATGCTTTAATTGAAAAGCCCCTACTGTTCACAATTTTTTTTTTTTTTTTTACCACTTTGTCTTTGAGGACGCTTTGTATAAGAATCCCAGTCACTGCTGCAGCCTCTGCTCCCTCCCTGATATGAAATGTCCTCAGTGACCTTCGTTTCAGGGGCTCGGCTAATCCTGCTCTACAGAGAATGCATAGCAGGGCTGTGGATTCGGTAAGCCAAACCTGCGACTCCGACTCCTCAATTTCCCTTACACCGACTCCGACTCCAACTCCGACTCCGACTCCACGACTCCGACTCCCACACATATTGCTTATATTTAAGTGAAAAATTTATTGTAGTACAATGTGAACCTCAGACATTTAATCATTTTTATGATCCAATAATCAAGATATTTAGATAGAACAGAATATATATTGGTGTACTACCCGGTTTTCATTCTTTTTGGTACAGATACGATATGGATAGACAGATATGGATAAATGGATATATAGATAGAGCAGATTTCTAATCTGCTTTTGCTATTGAAAACATTATCTATGAGCTCAAAAACCTTTCAGGTGATGCAGTTTTTTTAAAAAGATGATCAGCTTTTGCAGCTGAAAAACGTATCCTCAAAAAACACAGGAAAAATGCTGTGTGTGAATGTAGCCTTAGATCAGGAATATAACAGCCATTTATAGGACATTTCATAACTTTCCCAAACTCCTATGAAAAAATATTCAGCACATCCTGCATTGAACTACTGTACCCAATTTATTATATATTTTAGGAGTCGGTCCATTTTATACCGACTCCAACTCCGACTCCACCAAAATGAGCACCGACTCTGACTCCACAGCCTTGATGCATAGGTTATCAATTCTGACATATGCTCAGTAGATTCTTGACACTGTGCAGTATGCATAGTGACAGTGTGCTCGCCAGCTCCCATGAGAAGTAATCAGCTGACAAAAGAGTGAACTGTTGGTGTTGGCTGTAAGAAGGGACTAGCCCATAAGCTTTATTTGTATATGAATTAACAGGGTTTTTTTCAGTCAGGGAGCAACATATTACATAAGTAAAAGGTATGATTGCCATTAGAGAGCAACAAAATAATATAAACAATTTGGCGGATTGGATTGCTTTAACAGACTCCCTTTAAGTATGCTGTATATCCGTATTTAAAACCAAATCAGGCAAGGGGAACAAGGAAAAAAAAAGCTGGACACATTCCTGATTAGTAGTTTTTCCTGTATACACAAGCATACATGGCATACAGGGTGACTGTCAGTAGGACCAACCACTTTCAGGTGACTGTTCAGAATAAGCCATACATGAGAAAACACCCTATCCCTAGTGATATGACATGACTTCTATTCTGCATTTTTAGTAGTTTTCCCTTCTGCATTAGAAGCCTAGGCATTTTCTTTGTGTACTCGGCCCTTTTAACCTCCCTAAACATGGTTTTATAGGCACTGCAAGACGATTTGTTGAGATTTAAAGGGTTATTCCCACAATAGCATTTTTCAGAAAGCAGAGTAAATGCATGCTAATTGTTCATATACAGACTAAGCCCAACAATTTTTTTCCTGTACCTTTCCTTGTATCGGTCTAATTTAGCTGCCCCTCTGTGAATACAGCTTCACATAGCTTAAGATTACTAGTAAATACTTCAACTATATCTCCCAGCAGGCACTGGTTTGTCCCCAGTGCAGCAAATCCTTCCTCATTTTTGCCCCCACCAGCTGAGTTATCACCCCAGTCTAAACCTATATTTCACCATTTTGCGAATGGTCTCTCTTTTACAGAACCCCTCCAGTGTGGTTTTACATTGTTAGTTGGTTTTTCTCAGAGCTCAACTCTCCTCTACAACTGAGCTTGTACTTACACTGTGTTCCAAATTATTATGCAAAAAATATTTCCTCATATTTTCTCTAAATTACCTATATGAATTGCAGTCATTGTTATTTTCCAGTCATCTACTATTCTAGTATAATTGCAATGTTTTTGAACAAACTGCCTATGAAAACAGTATATTTTTAAAAATAAGAAACACTCAAAATGCATGTTCCACATTATTATGCACAGCAGAGTTTTCAACCTTTTTATTTTGAACAAAAAAATGGTCAATTGTGAAATTATAAGCATTATCAGCTTATTACAAGATGAAATCAAACAGTTTTCAAGTCAAAACTTTATTCCAGGTGATGTTACATTTGCACATGGGAACCCTTGTTCGAAATAAGCTTCTGAACTCTCTCGTCCATTGAATTTGTCAGTTTTTGAATGGTTTGGGCTTCCAATTGTTTTGCATGTGGACAGAATACCCTCCCAGAGCTGTTGCTTAGATGTGAACTGCCTCCCGCCATCATAGACACTCCTTTTGATGATGCTCCAGAGGTTCTCAATGGGGTTGAGGTCAGGGGAAGATGGTGGCCAAACCATAAGTTTGTCCTCTTTTATGCCCATAGCAGCCAGAGATGCAGATGTGTTATTTGCAGCATGAGATGGTACATTATCATGCATGAAAATGATCTTGCTGCGGAAAGCACGTTTCTTCCTCTTGAACCATGGCAGGAAGTGCTGTTTTAGAAACTCCACATAGATTATGGAGTTCATCTTTACCCCTTCAGGGATCCTAAAGGGGCTGACAATCTCTCTCCCCATGATTCCAGCCCAAAACATTACTCCACCTCCTCCTTGTTGGCGCCTTAACCATGTTTTCATGGGGTGTCCATCAACCAGCCATCCTCCACTCCATCCATCTGGACCATCGAGCGTTGCACGGCACTCATCGGTGAACAAAACAGTTTGGAAGTCAGTCTTCATGTATCGTTTGGCCCACTGGAGCCGTTTCTGCTTGTGTGCAGTGGATAGAGGTGGTCGACAGGATGGCTTACACACCGCTGCAAACCTCTGAAGGACCCTGCATCTTGTTGTTCGGGGGACGTTGGAGGCACCAGCAGCTTCAAAAACTTGTCTGCTGCTATGACAAGGCATTTTTGCAGCTGCTCTTTTAACCTGACGCAATTGCCTGTTGGAAAGAGTCCTCAATTTTTCCTTATCAGCACGCACACGTGTGTGCTGGGAATCAGCTACATACTTCTTGATTGTGCGATGATCACGATGAAGTGTCTTGGCAATGTTGATTGTAGTCATGCCTTGACCTAAATACTCCACAATTTGTTGCTTCTCAGCAGCCAACACATCCTTTTTCTTTCCCATTTTGGTAAAAAATGTAGGCTGCCTAATGTGGAACAGCCTTCTTAAGTAGTCTTGCCTTTATTTGGACACACCTGCCAAACTAATCTGCACAGGTATCTGCAATTGTTTTCAGTGATATAAAGAGCCCTGACACACATCACCATCAATGAGTTTAAATGACAAACAAAAAAAATTCTAACCTTATCACTCCTAAACTCTTTTTGCATAATAATTTGGAACACAGTTTACTTGGCAGCGTAGAGCTGTTAGTTGTCTGCGACGGGCACATCAGTGATGGCCAATTGAAAATGCTGCTCTATTGATACATATGGCAGAGGATTATCTTCTGCATCAACTCTGTGCTGCATTTGGAGTTTCAGGTCACTGATCTCACAGCAGCCAAACAGTTCAACTCCTCAGCACCTCTACATACAGCCACATCCTAGACTATATCACTTCTGTCAGACCCTTCTATACACAACTCCATCCTGAAATATGTCTCTCCATTCATCCCCCTCTATACACAGCCCCATCCTGCAGTATATCAGGCCTCCAAGTTATCAGCTCAGTCACGCATCCTGCTGTTTCCAGGTATGAGCTCTGCACTGTCATGTGGGAGGGTCTACTCCTTTCTCAGACAACACTTATCAGAGAAGCTCGGTTCCAGACATGATCAAAAGCAAAGCTATGCTGCAAGGAGGCTGGCTGAGAAAGACAAGAGCTGCACATAAGCGACCAGTAGCACTGGAACTACAGCAGGACGGTTTCTATGGGAACTGGACAGTAAATAGAGATGGGGGGGGGGGGAGTATTATTTGGGGAGGGGGGTAGGAGAGGGGAGTGGAGGGTGTGACATGTGCAAATCAGTGCAGATTTACAGCCGAGTTATACTAGCGCATGTACATTCTTATATGCCTGTATTGTAATGCAAAAAAAAAAAAAAAAGAATGAACATAATACATTGAATCAGAGAAATAGGCTTCCGTTTCCACTTAGCACACTTTCTTATCTTCACTTGTGCTGGTACTTCAGTTT
Organism: Dendrobates tinctorius; assembly: GCF_039654945.1. Classification (NCBI taxonomy): domain Eukaryota; kingdom Metazoa; phylum Chordata; class Amphibia; order Anura; family Dendrobatidae; genus Dendrobates; species Dendrobates tinctorius. The sequence goes on from NW_027361908.1 coordinate 30,893,491, forward strand.
AGGGAAAAAAAAATGTGTCACTTAAGTCTAAAGGGGGTTTTACACTAAGCAATATCGCTAGCAATATCGCTAAAACGTCACTGGTTTTGTGACGTTATAGCGATATTGCTAGCGATATCGCTATGTGTGATACTTACCTCCGACCGGCTCCCCCGCTGCTCATTGCTGATCGCGCGAGAATGTCCGGCTCCATTTCTCGTCGGGCGCTTCCTGCTGGGCTTCCTGCTGTGACGACGAGCGACGCGTGGAGGCGGGCGGGAGGACGCAGGCTCGCTGTGTGTGAATGGTAAGTATCGTCCGCTGCGTCGCTGCTGCATCGCTGTGAGATCTTTCTGTATGAAAGCTCACTAGCGATCATTTAGCGATGCACCAGCGATCCTGACCGGGTCGGATCGCTGGTTGGATCGCTGGTGCATCGCTAAATGTAAAAGGGCCTTAAGGCTAGTTTCACACTAGCGCTTTTGAGCGCAGCAACGGCCTGCGCACGGCCGCCGCTAAGCCCCGCCCTCCTGCCGCGCCTCCGCCGGTAGCTCCGCCTACTGGCGCATGATGCTGCATGCGTCCTGCGTCCCCCTATCTTTATCACTGGGGGCGCAGGCCGTGCGCAGTATGCGTTTGGCGGCGCATGCGTCCTTTTGACGGTGCGCCGACCTGCGCCAAACGCAACCTGCTGCAGTTTGGTTGCGCTCGGCCCACCGTCAAAAAGGCGCATGCGCAGCCAAATGCATACTGCGCACGGCCTGCGCCCCCAGTGCTAAAGATAGGGGACGCAGGACGCATGCAGCGTCATGCGCCGGTAGGCGGAGCTACCGGCGGAGGCGCGGCAGAGGGCGGGGCTTAGCGGCGGCCGTGCGCAGGCCGTCGCTGCGCTCAAAAGCGCTAGTGTGAAACTAGCCTAAATTAAGCAATATACAGTCATGGCCTAAAGTGTTGGCACCCTTGAAATTGTTCCAGAAAATGAAATATTTCTCCCAGAAAATTATTGCATTTACACGTTTTGTTATACATGTTTATTTCCTTAGTGTGCCATTGGAACAACACAAAGAAAAATAAAGGAGAAAAAAAGGGCATAATTTCACACAATCTCAAAAATGGGCTGGACAAAGATGATGGCACCTTTCCAAATTTGTGGGTAAACAACTTTGCTTCAGTATGTGATGCTTGTTCAAACTCACCAGTGGCAAGTAATAGGTGTAAAGGAATGTAATTAACTGTAGGAAGGGAAGTTACAGCGAAGAAGGAACTCCATAAAAAACGTTGGTTAAATCTCTCTGTGGATTTAGGGTTTAGCACTCTTACATGAGTAACATGCATTCATGACCTAGTGGGACACTTGATAGTACAACAGGTTAAACAGAGGATGTATATATTTGTTTAGCTTGATCTAAAAAAAAAAAAAAATAAAAAAAAAAATAATTCCATACTACAATTGGAAGTCTGATGTTATCGTGATGTAACAGGTTTCCATGGAAATGGCCCAAACACTGGAAGGATGCTCTTTGCTTTTGGG